>NC_047653.1:16009183-16022793 GCF_902201215.1 Prunus dulcis | reverse complement strand
GTCAGAAGTTCAGAGAGCGTGGAGTGGAAGAAATCTATGGATGAGGAGATGAAGTCTCTTCATAAAAATGAGACTTGGGAGCTGGTTCAGTTACCAAAGGGGAAGAAAGCAATTGGTTGCAAATGGGTTTATGCCAAGAAGATGGAATCTTTGGGAAAGGACAATGTGAGATTCAAAGCCAGATTAGTAGCTAAAGGATATGCTCAGAAGGAAGGCATTGACTACAATGAGGTATTTTCTCCTGTAGTAAAACATTCCTCTATTCGTATTTTGTTGGCTTTGGTTGCACAGTTTGACCTTGAGTTGGCTCAACTTGATGTCAAGACTGCATTCTTACATGGTGATTTGGAGGAAGAAATTTATATGTCTCAGCCAGAAGGTTTTAAGGTTGCTGGAAAAGAAAATTGGGTTTGCAAATTGCAAAAATCATTGTACGGCTTGAAGCAGTCTCCAAGACAATGGTATAAGCGATTTGATCGGTTTATGATCGGGCAGAAGTACACAAGAAGTCATTATGACCATTGTGTATACTTTCGCAAACTACAAGATGGAACCTTCATCTATCTGCTTTTATATGTTGATGATATGCTTATAGCATGTAAAAGCAAAGTGGAGATTGAAAGGTTGAAGACTCAACTGAGTAATGAATTTGAGATGAAGGACTTAGGAGAAGCTCGGAAGATACTGGGTATGGAAATTGAAAGAGATAGAGCGAAGGGCAAGATTAGTCTGTGTCAAAAGCAGTATTTGAAGAAGGTACTACAACGTTTCGGGATGAATGAAAATTCAAAACCGGTTAGTACACCTCTTGCCCCTCATTTCAAACTTAGTGCTTCTATGTCTCCTAAAACTGGTGAAGAGAGTCATTACATGGCTCAAATTCCATATGCAAGTGCTGTTGGTAGTTTGATGTATGCTATGGTGTGTACGAGGCCTGATATTTCACAAGCTGTTAGTATTGTCAGTAGATATATGCATAATCCAGGAAAAGGGCATTGGCAAGCTGTGAAATGGATTCTACGGTATATTCTGGGTACTGTGGATGTTGGTTTATTGTTTCAACATGATAAAGTTACTGGTCAATGTGTTGTTGGATATGTGGATTCTGATTACGCAGGTGATTTGGACAAGCGTAGGTCCACTACAGGTTTTGTATTCACTATTGCTGGAGGTCCAGTGAGTTGGAGGTCGATTCTGCAATCTACAGTTGCTTTGTCGACTACTGAGGCAGAATACATGGCAGTAACAGAAGCTATAAAGGAAGCCATCTGGCTTCAAGGGTTGCTTGATGACTTGGGGGTCCAACAAGACCATGTGGATGTTCATTGTGACAGTCAGAGTGCTATTTATTTAGCAAAGAATCAAGTTCATCATGCACGTACAAAACACATTGACGTAAGGTTCCATTTTGTTCGTGAGATTATTGAAGAGGGAGATATTCTTCTTCAGAAGATTGGGACTGCTGACAATCCTGCGGATATGTTGACAAAGCCAATTTCGTTGCTCAAGTTTAAGCACTGCTTAGACTTAATTGGCATTTGTAAAATTTGTTGATTGCCCCATAGGGGATTGGGAGACGACTATTGGGAGTTCTACTTTGAGGGTTTGAGCCAAGGTGGAGATTGTTGATTATTGCCTCAAACCAATAGTCAAAAGTGATGGATATTGACAAGTTGCAATGTGAATGCATTAATTGGCTTTCACAAATGGTGGTAGGCTATTGTTGACTTGGCTAACCTTTGGCTTCTTTGAGAAGCCACTTCCTTTGGCTTCTTTGAGAAGCCACTTCCTTTGGCTTCTTTGAGAAGACACTAACCTTTGGCTTCTTTGAGAAGCCACTTCCTTTGGCTTCTTTGAGAAGCCACTTCCTTTGGCTTCTTTGAGAAGCCACTTCCTTTGGCTATAAATTGGAAGCAAATGGTTTCATTTGAAGCATCCAACCAAGTGTTGAGTAGAAGAGAAAAATAGCAAGAAAGGCATTTTGCCAAAGAGTGAAACAAATTCTCTCTAGTTGTTCTTTGCTTTGTATCATTGTTTTCTCTTCCTTTGTGAGTGTGTGAGGTTGGGTGTATTTGGGTCTTTGGGAAATTGAGTGGTAAACACTATTGTATATCTCCATTGATTATAGTGGAATACTCCATCGTCTCCAAACTGGATGTAGGCAATTGCCGAACCAGTATAAATCTTGGTGTTGTTCTTGTTGATTATTTTATTCAATTTTTTCTCCTGCCTGTTGTTATTTATTTTTCACTCGCAGTTGGTTGACGCTTCCGCACAACATAATGTAGAAGGACAAGTAGAAATGATGGACCAACAACAAATCAAATGAAAACAGACAAGAAATGAAAAAAAAAAACGAAAGAAATTACATACTTCTCGACCAATTGTATAAGGTTTACCAGTTCCTCTTCCGAACCTCCAATGTCAAAGAAGTCATCAACAACAGTCGTCAGAAATGCACTTTTGGCCCATGACATTCGGGCGTCTGATAGTTCGGGAGGGAAGAGGCTTGTAGCAGCAGAGAAGTAACAGTATGGCTGCTTCTGCCTAGCAAACTTTAGCTTGTCTAATCTGTGCTCCACAACCCACCTGCTTAAATGGAGGAAATATTGCACTTTGGAAAAGGAAAAAAAAAATATATTCTGCATCGCAAGCCTTACACAACGAAAAAAGAAGCTTGTGAGAGAGAGAGAGAGAGAGAGAGAGAGAGAGAGAGAGAGAGAGGACAAGCACCTTGCAAAATGGTTGAATTCTCCATGATGTATAGATTGGCAAAAATTGTAGTCTTCCACTGCCAGTTTTAGGAAATCTTCATTCCCAATGTTCAAAGAACTTAAGATGAGTACAAGGATATATCAGTAATATATATACTGACCGCTCGTAATAATTCAACAGAACTCAATTTCCTCTCTTAAAAGAGAGGAAGAATGAAGAAGGGGAATTAATTAGAGTAAGAAACTAGTAGAAATCTGTTTACCTGTAAGAAGATTTTAGAATCCTTGTACTATCTGCGTTGTAATGCTTTGTAACTTTCCTGATTGACAACCGACCCAAGTTTGCATGGTAAGGACACTTAAGAGCATGATCCACCTGAAAATAATAAAAAAGTTCAGGTTTAGGGAGGAATATAGTTTGGGATAAAGCTACATCACCAAATCTAGAACACTTAATACATAGGAAGCTACCTCTTGGCCAATATGCTTATTGAGTCTATGTGCCTGAATTAAATTAGAGGATAATTCTTGTTTCAGGAAGCGACGCGTCCAGTAATTTAGTTTCTCCAGAACTGATTCATCAGGATGTAGGGTGATTTCTGAAGCTCTAAACAATTCTAACGCAGCGCCAACATCCCTCAAGTATCCTCCAAGGGAATTGAAGAAGCAATCTTCTGAAAATTGAGTTAATGGATCTACGTACAAGACAGCATATATAAATCAATTACATAGTTTCTGTCAAAAGGAAGTGAGTTAATGGAACCTAGATGGAAAAAATACCTGCAGAAACATCATATCCATTAACACGTAAGAGTCGAAATGCCATTGCACAAGTGGCAGCATCTGAAAATATATCATCATCTCCCTGCAGCCAGAATCTGCAGTTTGTTGACTAATGCTACCCCATGGATGAGAACCAATAAAATATCTAAACTTAATGCTTCACTTAAGAATATCACCCCTTAACAGAACACCAATCCAATATTCTTCTTCAAAGTTATACCCCAAAAACCCCATTACTGGTGTATACGTAAACTTAATCTAGGGAACATTAATTACCTGTATGTTTCATCCAGTACACCTGTAATTTCCGCCCTGAAATGTCGATCAATACCCAAACTTTCAAGACTGGAAACCATAGTAAGGCGAGCATAGTTATCTAGAGGATAAATTGTTGGGACTGAAAAGAGTAAATTGGAAATAATGAGTTAAACACTATCAATCCTAATCTAGTAAACACTGGTAGCAAACTAATGACATGCATGGAGGAGAAACCTGCATTCCCAAACTTTTCTAAGAGTGTGCGTAAATACGTAAGACAACTGGGATTCTTAAGGTGAGTAAAAGCAGCAGCTGTGGTTGAAGGTGAATTAAACAAGGATCCGTTTTTCCGTTGATACTTCATGGCCGTCTCCCAACCCTGAAACTTTCCATTTCCTTCTGAAGTATATGCTAGGAAGGCTCTCCATCCCTCTGAGTTGCTTCCATAACCTCTGAATAATAAAATATTGGAATAGATGCTTTCACTTATGATAGTTAAGGAAGCAATAAATAAATTTAATTCATGGCATTTCCATGACTTTCAATAGCATATGAACTGATACAAGTGTCACTGTCATGTATATCACCCCTGGTAAAACTACATTTTTGAAGATTCTAATAAACAGAGCCAAACCAGTAGCTACAGATTTGAGCTAGGTGGCTTGATTAGCCAAGTCATGGAAAGAAATAATAATACTAAATGAACTTTACCGAGAAATTGGACCAAACATAAACCGAGGGAAAAGCAAGGAAATGTACCTTTGAAGCTCAAAGTCTCTCGTTCGAAATATAGCGTCTAGGGTTGATCCTCGGAGGGGAAGATTCATATCCAAATTCATTGCAGATTCAATCATAGAAGGAAATATTATATCAAATCCAACAGGCGATTGTTGCTCTTCATCAGTAGCTGAAGCTAAATTTGACTCAATGAAATGTAGTCCTAGAAAAAGCAAAAGCAAAAGCAAAAGCAACAGGCATACCCTTGTTAATTTGTTCTTGACCAACGCTCCATCGGTTTAATGCAAGGATACATGCTAAAGTAGATAAGAGAGCATCCTTTTTTAACAAGGGATGGAAATTATGAGGACCCCATGAACCATCATGGTGTTGGTTACCCAATAACCAATTTAGGCATTCAGGGAAAAAAGGATCCTTCAGGGAATTTGGAGAAGGGACCATGGCCACCCAAGCGGTATCATATGAGGAAACAGAGAGATCAACATTGTTGAACATCATCTTTATTTTTTGTTTACTCACCTCAAACTTCTCCTTCAATTAAAACAATAACTTTTTACACTAATTGTTAACAAGATAAAAAAGTACAGAGGAAATAATAGAAGTGGTGAGTTCTGTTACCAAAGCAGCAGTATTGCCCTCTGCTGCACCCTCTAATCTCAGGACTGTTGAAGCTGCTTGTGGCAAGAAATCTTTCCAGAACGGATTTTGTTTAAAAAAATTTAAACAAAAAAGTATATTAAAGACCAGAGAGCCAATCCAGGTTCCCCAGAAAGTACTGTTTCCATATTAAAACAAATCGTTTTCTAAAAACAGTGAAAAAACATCACTTAGAAGAACGCTATACAAAGTCAACATTGATCTTCGTCAAGAGGAAATAGTGCAAATTGAGTTGTTAGACTTTGAGTTGCTCTGATCCCATGAAGGAAGTTAATGTTCTACCCGAAAACCAATTGTCAATGAGGGGAGTAGCTAACTCCCTATAAGCCCTTGCTAGTTTCTTAACTTTATAATGTGGCATATTTCTTCACATTCTCACAAGAACATGAACTTATCTTCCACTTATTGGACATCACATCCCTTTAGTCTATTTGGTATTCTTTTATCACGAGTCCATTTTTGTCCTTTTTTTCCAGGTGAACTTATTACAACATCTTATATTTCCTCGTTATTTTTCATTTCGGATCCTAAAAAACGTAAATGCTTTGAGAGTTCCATCTAAACTAAGCCATCAAGAAAGCGTCTGAGCATATGTTCTTACTCTTTTGCCATGATGTAAGGCCAACTTATATGTAAACATAAATATTTTAAGTATCCTACTGTTTCAATGAATCAGAACCCTTTCACCCCTCAATAATAATCTTTTTATATATGTATCGTCTGGTTTATTTAGTGCCAGTTTCCTGTGGCAAGAATGGAGAACTAACTAGTATGACTACTTATGCTTCCTGTGCGATTCTTTCATGCATATTTCCATATCAACACATCAATTATGTCAAAAAATTTTAAGTTATCTAGACATGAAAGTCAGTGAAAATGTGATTTTTATGTACTCAGTATTCAAGAACTTTCTTTTGCACTTGTTCAAGTTGGCAATGAATCCTAAGTTCAAAATTTCCCATAAAACCTACTTGACACTACCAACTCAAAATTCAAATTTACAAGTTTACACTGAAATGCAAAACCACTTCAGTATCATCAATGACCAAAACTTATCAATATATATAATAATCGTTAAAGATAATTAAAACCTTGCATGCATTTAAAGGAAACGAAAATTTTCAGAGGTAGGGAAAAAACCTGCTGAGGAAAACGCAAAATAGGTAAGATTGTTGAGGTGGAAGAAAGACATGGTTGTATGATCAGAAGAATGCACAATGTAGTTGACAGCTTTACAACTCCAGAAAGGCGAGGGGAGAGAGAGAGAGAGAGAGAGAGAGAGAGAGAGAGAGAGAGAGAGAATGGGATAAATTAATCAATACATGTACAACTGGCGAATTGGAGCCATGGGGATTAAATTAAGCTGACCATACGGGTAGGGCCAAAAGAGGAAGCATCAACGACTACAGAAAACATACAACAGAAAAGATGCTAATAATATGAGCCCTATTCAAACCATTATTTAATATGAGTTTATCTATTTGATGAATTATAATGTTTAGAATGTTTAATTACATGTAAGTATCTGGATCCCTTATAACCCTTTGCAAGGTTCTCTAACTTTCCAATGTGGAATAATTTTCATTGAACAATCGTATGATAATTATATACAGAGCAATCTCCTGACAATTTCTTCCTAACAATTAGCTTTCTTGCTGTAAATCGGATTGTATTTATATCTATATTATTTTCTACCTTAAGTAAACTTCCTATATTTGTATAAATAGGGGGCCTCAACGCAAAGGTAACATCATGAGTTTTCATCATCTCTTTGTCATACTCAGCTGATGAAATCAAATAACTATGGTTGAAACTTCTCCAAGCCTCAGTGCATATGTCTTGGTCAAGTCTCTTAGTTTATGATGGGTTAGAGAGCACATGGGCTTATGTATGTTTCCTGTAAGACCAACTCCAGCGGCACAGCCCAGCCCGAGGCTAGGGGAGAAAAAAAAAAAAAAAAAAAAAAAAAAAAAAGGTGTTCCAGCGCGCAGCCCAGGCCCGAGCGCAAGGTGGGACCCAGCAACCTGGGTTGGCCCGAGCTCCAGCCCTCGTTTTAGTGCTGACGTCATCGCTACAATGCCGCTACAGTGCGCACCGCTACAGTGTCTGGCGCTACAGTACCACTAAAAGTCCACGTGTCGCACTCTGGGCTCTCCGATCAGATTTTTTTCTCCAATCCAACGGCAGCCAATTTTTGTGCAATAAAAAAAAAAAAAAAATTGAATTTTAAAAAAAAAAATACTCTTTTTTTTTTTCTATAAATACCAAAATTTTATCCAATTGAGATATGAATTTTATAATAAATATTGATATGTACGAACCCAAAAATATTATCTAAATTAATTATTTTTATTAAAAAAATTGTGAAAAAAACAAAAAAATGAATAGTAATTGCCCTTAGCCATGGCAATGGGTGGAAACACAAAATACTATTTGCAAGGGCAGCCACTATTCACGTGAATAGTGACTGCCTTAGCTCTACCCTTACCATGGCTAAAGACAAATAGGTGGAGTTGCTCTAAAGGGTAGCATGCATGGCTCTGGTGGTAGATTTGAAACGGAGTCTTTGCTTTTGCCTCTGTTCCTTATTTTCAGTACCAAAAAGATAAAGAGCATTTATATCTACGCATATAGGATGTAGCTATGTCTTTTTCTGATGCAAAGATTCTGCAAACTTGGTTGGTATCTATTTCCTTTTATAATAATTACTATTGTTATTCTTCATGTGCATCGTTTCAGTTCTGTTTACTAATAAGTCCAAGCCCACTAGAAATGAAGGGCTCTGGCAAGTGTGTGTTATTAGTCCAACAGATAGTACACAGAAAGAATATAGAATTCAACAATTGGCCAATCCGAGGTATTAAAATTTAATCGAGGATGTTGCCATGTGTTTTTCCTGGTGCTAAGATTCTCTCAACTCTCTATATACAGAAAATCTAGGAAATAAATACAAATAAACTGGAAAATAAATCCTTTAGGGATTACATCTCATTACGCCCTCATAAGTTGACGAGGCGAGGGAGCACAGGCAGCTTGGAATGAAGTAAAGAAAATCAAGCAGGAGATAGACCCTTAGTGAAGATATCAGCAATCTGATCAGCCGCAAAACAATAAGCAACAAGCAACTCATTGACCGCCACCATTTCACTAACAAAATGATAATCAACCTCAACATGGCAAGTACAAGTGTGAAACACCAAATTAGAGAGAGAGAGAGAGAGAGAGAGAGAGAGAGAGAGAGGGAGAGAGAGCACTAATATCATCACACCAAAGCTTAGGACACGGAACTGGAAGATGAAGATCAAGAAACGAAGGCATGTAACCAAGACAGAGTGGCGGCTGTGGGAACCTAATTAAATCAAAACCCTAGGTCAATTAATTAGGTCAATCAATTTGGGAATTATTTGACCTAATTGGGAGTTACCTAACCTAATTGGGAATTACCTAATCAAATTGGGGGTTACTTGATCCCCAATTTAATTAGGGATTTGGTTAATCGATAACTCCTAAATACACCAACCCCACCAACCACACCAACCGCATTAAATACACCAACCGCACCAACTACACCAACCCCACCAACCTCTCCAAAGCTACTATAAATACCTGGTTAAGCACAAGGATGAGGTACGTCAGAATTACTACTAAAATCTCTACAGAGAGTTCCTCTCAAACCCTAGCCACCCCCTCTCTTTCTCTCTCTCACACAAGGCTCCGGCCACCACACACGGCTCCGGCCACCCTGTTTTCCTTGAATTACCCTACCTAACTTAGGCATCGGAGGGCCTTTGGCCAACACCCCCCGGGTGTGGTCCTTTTACTCCGATCTGTTTTGCAGGGAGAAAGAGAGGCGGAGAAGACGAAGGAATATTGGGCGAATATTCTCGTGGGGAAATTTGCTCCCACAAATTGGTGCTTTCATTGAGAGCACGAGTTATACTCAACGCGTGCTCAAGGAATCCGTTCCTCCTATTTTCCAATCCACCGAAGCCTTCCAAACAACCATGGTTGGAAGCATGAACACGAGAGGCAAAGCCGCCGCGATGGCTAGATCCGCGACGGCCCAAAGCCACTCCACCCACGATCCCGCGATCGACATGGTGGCACCGCCACCTCTCACCACCGCACCGGCCACCGCCGCCGAACATGGTGGAACTTCCCATCAAGGTGGACTCGTTACCACCGCCGACCCGGGGCCGGTCTTGGAGCAACTCCAAGCATTCCCTTCATTGCCTCCACGCGCGACGCACGCTCCTGCATACACCTCCAATGAAAACCTAGCCCGTGTGCAGTTGGGCTCCACGCACTTCTCTCCTCCCGATCCACGAAGTCAAGCAGACGTTAATCTAAGAGTTGACCAGCTAGCTCAGAGAATGGACGACCAAAGCAATCTAATGAGGCAGCTCATCAACCAAATAGGTTTTGCTCAAAACCTTGGCCTTGGACAACCGAGCGAGGAGAGAAGGCTGGACGAACGCGCCGGTGAACGACTCGACGTCCGTGCCCGCTTGGGCCCGCAGGGAAATGTACATCAACGGCTAGGCCCCCAAGGAGGTCAGCCAAACAACCATCGCAACGAGGATCGCGAAGAAAGGCGTTCAGCTGTCTACTCGCAGAGAAGCGCTCTCGAAAGGCTAGGACCCCAGGGAGGCCAGTTGGATAACCCTCACAATGAGGACCACGAGGAAAGGCGCTCCGTTACTCACTCTCGAAGAACCAATTCTCGTCGGCAGCTACAGAGAATCTTTCGCAGGCGCAGTCCACCAACACTCCAACTAGGCAGCGCAGGCGAGAAGGTCGACCCTCGGAGGACAATGAGGAAGTCAATCAATCCCATGGAGGTCGCCAACGCAACAAACTAGCAATGTGTGCAGAGGACGTTGAGAAGCTCGTGAATGACCGACTCCGAGACTTGAAGACCGGAGGAAACTTCGAGGATTCACTACGCAAGGAGATGGACCAGGTGAACTCTACGCCTTTCACCCTCGATATCGAGCAGGCTGTTCACCCGAAGCGATTCTCGACGCCCTCCTTCCTACACTTCAAAGGGGATTCTGATCCCGAGAGCCACTTAAAACACTTCAAAAGTGTTATGATCCTCCACCAGGCTGACGACGCGCTAATGTGCAAAGTGTTTACAATAACCTTGCGAGGAGCAGCCCAAGACTGGTTCCACACCCTACCATCCAGGTCGATCAGCAGCTTCAAGGAGCTAGCTTACGTCTTCACCAAGGAATACACCTCTTACCGGACGATCAAGAAGAACCCTGACCACTTGTACAACCTGCGCAAGAAGTCTGACGAATCCCTTCGAGATTACATCAAGAGATTCAAGGCGGAAAAGGCGAACATTGTAGGATGTGACGACCGAATCGCGTCCTCCGCTTTCAAGAAAGGTCTTCCAGCTGAGCACGACTTGTACCGCGAGCTGACTATCACTCCCAGCCAGACTCTGGCAGAGGTCTACGCGACTGCGGAACGCTACGCGCTCTGGGATGATGATCGAATCGCCGCAAAGAAGTCTACAAAGCAGGAAGATCAGCCGACTAAACGGGCAAGCCAAAGAGGCGACAACAGGAGCAAGGACAAGCGCAGGTCGCACCTACGAGAGGAGGCTACGGCAGGAGAGAACTATACCAAGTTCACCATCCCCATACATCAAATCTTAGCCCAAGTGAAGAACAAACCTTGGGTAAGAAGACCACCACCATTGAAAGGAGATCCGGACAAGAGGGACACTAGCAAATACTGTGCCTTCCATGGAACGCACGGACACACTACGAACAACTGCTTCGCTTGGAAAGCGCATCTTGAAGAACTCGTGAGAGAAGGTCACTGCACAGAATTCATTGCGAAGCAGGCCATCCAACGAATTGAAGATCGAGACACCGCCAAGGAGCCGCCTCAGAAGGTCATAAGGATTAACACCATCCTAGCCGACTCCGAGGAGTCTGGGCTGACCAGCAAGGAAAAGAAGAGGAAGATCAAACAGGCCACTGGGATCTCCCAAGTCTCGACCGACCTTCCACTAGCAGAGGACGATCCTGTGATCGGCTTCCAAAAGAAAGATCTGATCGGCCTCGACATGCCACATAACGACGCCCTTGTCATCAGCATTCAAATCGCTCAGGCCATGGTCGACCGAATCCATGCAGACGAGGGCAGCGCAGCCAATATCCTGCAACTGACGGTCATCCAACAGATGGGCTTGGAGACAAAGATCAACAAATTAGCCAGATCGCTGACTGGCTTTAATGGTGCAACAACGGTTACCGTGGGCACGATAGACCTCGACGTCTACTCCCCACCTGTAATCAGCTTGCAAACATTCATGGTCATTGATGAGGTCTCACCCTACAACGGCATCCTGGGCAGACCATGGATTGGCAAGATCAATGCCATCACCTCCGCCACACATCAGAAAATTCGGTACCCAATCCCTGGGGGCGGTGTCGGCCAAAT
Organism: Prunus dulcis; assembly: GCF_902201215.1. NCBI lineage: Eukaryota > Viridiplantae > Streptophyta > Magnoliopsida > Rosales > Rosaceae > Prunus > Prunus dulcis. Next base: position 16,011,181 of record NC_047653.1, on the reverse strand, counting down.
CAACAGCGATCAAGCAATGGCGAGGAAATGCTCCGCCCAAGGGCTAAAGAAAGGCAAACAAGCGCAGTTTCTCCCCGTGAGCCAGGCAAATCTGGAGGAGGTTGAGCAACCGAATCTTACTATCTTATAGCAATCAAAGCATCAGGACCAAGCCGCGGAGATCCCTCTAGAGGTCTTTCCGGAGGAAGGATGGAAACCCGAGGAGGACGTCGAGTTAATACCCTTGGATCCTGACCAGCCAGACAGGAAGGCGCGGATCGGCTCGCGCTTAAGCCCAGAAGAGAAGGTGGAGCTTACCACATTCCTTCAAAGCAACAAAGACATGTTCGCATGGTCGCCATCAGACATGCCTGGCATCGACCCGAACATCATCTGTCACCGACTCCACGTCAACCCCGCATGCAAGCCAGTGGCGCAGAAGAGACGCAACTTCGCACCCGAGCGAGTCGCTATCATCGAAGCCGAGATTGACAAACTCCTAGCTGCCGGCTTCATCGAAGAGGTCTCCTACTCAGAATGGCTTGCCAACGTTGTTCTGGTGGCAAAACAAGAAAAGGGCAAGTGGAGAGTTTGCGTCGATTACACAGACCTCAACAAAGCATGCCCCAAAGACAACTTCCCATTGCCGAGAATCGACCAACTCGTGGATTCCACTTCTGGCAATCAGCTGCTCAGCTTCATGGACGCCTACTCCGGCTATAACCAAATCATGATGCACGGGGATGACAAGGCGAAAACTTCTTTCATCATCGAAAGAGGGACCTACTGCTACAAGGTCATGCCCTTTGGGCTGAAGAATGCCGGAGCAACCTATCAAAGGCTCGTAAACAAAATCTTCAAAGAACAGATCGGCAAAACTATGGAGGTCTACGTGGATGACATGCTGGTCAAAGCCCCAAAACGTGCAGATCACATTGGAAATCTTGCCGAGTCATTTAGCTTGCTCCGCCAATATCGCATGAAGTTGAATCCAAGTAAATGCACGTTTGGTGTATCCTCCGGCCGATTCTTGGGATACCTAGTCACGCAACGAGGTATCGAGGCACACCCACGTCAAATCAAAGCCATTCTCGAGATGAAATCGCCCTCCACGATGAAAGAAATACAAAGTCTGACGGGCAGAGCAGCGGCCCTCAACCGGTTCCTCTCGAGATCAACCGACAAGTGCAGACCATTCTTCAAAGCTTTGAAGAAAGGGCAAAGAGACAAATGGGATGAGGAGTGCGAAGTGGCTTTTCAAAATCTGAAGACTTACCTCACCTCACCTCCCATGCTCTCAAAGCCAGTCCCTGGTGAGGACTTGTTCGTATACTTGGCAGTGTCCAACTCAGCTATCAGTTCAGCTCTCATCCGAGAAGAGCTGGGGGCCCAACATCCAGTATTCTACACGTCAAAAGCTCTCCTCGATGCAGAGACTCGCTACCCAAAATTGGAGAAACTTATTTTGGCTCTTGTAGTTTCTGCCAGAAAGCTGCGACCCTACTACCAAGCTCATCGAGTCATCGTCATGACCGACTTTCCTTTGAGATCAATCCTCCACAGCCCTGATGCTTCTCAGCGACTCATGAAGTGGGCTATAGAGCTAAGCCAATATGACCTCCTCTACCGGCCAAAAACTGCAATAAAAGCCCAGGCTTTAGCAGACTTCGTAGCAGAATTCACCCCATCGGCCGAAAAAGAGAAGTTGGTCAACCAAAAGAAGGAAAGTTCAAAAGCAGACGGGACCTCCGCAGAACCTAGCCAACCCGGTGACATGTGGCAGTTGCGCGTAGATGGAGCGTCGAACCAAAAAGGAGCTGGAGCAGGAGTCGTCATCACCACCCCGGATGGAACCCTGTTGGAGCAAGCTATTACGCTTGGCTTCCCGGCCTCGAACAACGAGGCAGAATATGAGGCATTGCTTGCCGGCCTACGCTTAGCAAAAAAGCTCGCAATCAAAAAGCTAGCCATCTACTCTGACTCACAATTGATCACGAATCAAGCCTCAGGTGAATATAT
>NC_047653.1:15968062-16009173 GCF_902201215.1 Prunus dulcis | reverse complement strand
CTTGAGCATAACTGGCTAACTTCTTCCTCGGTTCCCAAGGGTCGATCCCCTTGGGTGTTCTGCCCGTGGGGCAGATTAGGAGATTGAGCTTGTGAGGATTCCTCTACATCTTGTCGCCTCGTGTTGGTCCTCGAGCAGGTTGGTGGGCGTCGATCATCATCTTCTGCCTGCAAGGAGGGTTGCTCAGGTCGACGTCTTTGGTGTCTCGAGCGTGACTGGCTAACTCCTTCCTCAGTTCCCAAGGGTCGATCCCCTTGGGTGCCCTGCCCATGGGGCAGATGAGGAGATTGAGCTTGTGAGGATTCTTCTACAGCTTGCCACCGTGCGTTGGCCCTCGAAAGGGTCGGTGGGCGTCGGTCGTTGCGCTCGCCGTGCGTCTGCTCATGAACTCGAGCTCCTTGTGGGCCCAAGCGGGCGTGGACATTAGGCTGTGGTCCTAGCCTCTCGAGCACATTGGTCCTTGGTCTGAGCCCCGAACGGCTCAGAGTACGGCTCGCGGCTGTCTGCATCTCATCTGCTCGATCTCGATCTCTCCTCTGCCGGTTTGCTCTTGTCTGACCAGCCTGGAACCTCTCGAACTGCTCGCCGGAGTGCTGGTGTGCGCTCCTCTCCTCGTCACTGGGTCCAAGGTTTGGGCCTTGATTCAAGTTGATCTGCCTGAGTAGCTGACCGATCAGGTTGTTCTGATCATCGACCTTCTGTGTGAGTTGATCGACCCGTGAGTTAAGGTGCACCTGACTGCGCGGGTCAAGTTGAGTGTTGTGCATCGGGCTAACGGCATATGGGCTAGGGCTCCATTAGACGCGTACACAGGTGCATATGTCAAGTGTGATCGCAGAGGAGGGAGAGAATGGATCTGTTCCAAGATTGGGACGACGTCGGAGTAGCCATGGGGCTGCGCAGCAAATCCGGTAGTTGAGTGGTGTGGCTGCTGCTGTGCTCCGACGGTAGGACAGTAAGGCAGAGCAGCTCCGGTAATCGGCGCTGGCAACTGCAAGGCTGTGGAGGTCCCAGGGTCATGTGGCTGCTGTTCTGCAATTCCAGCAGCTGAAGGCGGCTGCAAAGCACTAGAGGACGATTGCAAGGCGTTGGTAGCCACGATTCCGTGCGGTTGCATTGAGGTTTCCACCACGAAACCATGAGATGGGCCCATCGTGGTGGCGTTACTCTTCGTACGTCTTGTATCAACCATGGTTGTTTGAAAAAATGTGTGAAAGATGGATTTGGAGCACGCTTTGAATATATCTCGCGCTCTCAATGAAAGCACCAATTTGTGGGAGCAAATTTCCCCAATAGAATATTCGCCCAAGATTCCTTCGTCTTCTCCGCCTCTCTTTCTCCCTGCAAAACAGATCGGAGTAAAAGGACCACACCCGGGGGGTGTTGGCCAAAGGCCCTCCGATGCCTAAGTTAGGTAGGGTAATTCAAGAAAAATCGGGTGGGCGGACTCGTGTGTGGTGGCCGGAGCCTTGTGTGAGAGAGAGAAAGAGAGGAGGTGGCTAGGGTTTTTGAGAAATAATTTCTGTAGAGTTTTAGTAGGAATTTAGGCATACCTTAACCTTTGTGTGTGGCCATCCTTTTATAGTGGTCTCGGGGGCTAGGATTTCAAAGGAATAATTCCGTAGATGGAAAGGAATTATTCCTCCTCGATTTAGAATTGATTTGATTAATTAGGGATTTGATTTATTCGGGTAAATTAAATCCCTAATTGTGGTAGGTATCAAGTCAATTCCTAATTTAATTAGATAACTCCTCATTTAATTGGGAATTGGGGTAAGAATCAAATCAATTCTCGACTCAATTGGGTAATATTCTATTTAATTGGGTAATCCCTAATTAAATTGAATAATTCCCAATTAGGTCAAATAATCCCCAAATGGAAGGAATTATTTGACCTAGGGTTTTGATTTAATTAGGTTCCCACAAATGCCCCGATCTGTTTTGCAGGGAGAAAGAGAGGCGGAGAAGACGAAGGAATCTGGGCGAATATTCTCGTGGGGAAATTTGCTACCACATAGGCCATTGCTACTCTTGCCCTAGAAAACTCCTTCCCCATTGCCAAATCCTCGATAAAATAACAATCAATAAAAAAAAAGTGAAGAAACAATAGTTGTTAGTAGCAAATTTATAAATAGATACAAGAGGAAGAAAGACATCAGGACAGTGAAGAACATCATTAAGGTGGAAAGAAGAATTAAGGTGAGAGAAACGAGAGTGACCAATATTTTTAATAGGCAAACCTGTTCCACCAAGCACACCTCCAACATTGTCGAAACCATGATACTCTCTAGCAAGGGATAAATGTCTCAATTCATTGGTAATATGAGTGTTAGCACCGGTATCAGCAACCCATTGTTGATGGCCATTATGCGAAGGATGTTGAGCAGTCATGCCTTGAAGACTAGATGGAGGTGAAGGCACAGAAAAAGCCTTGGATGGACAAATAGCAGCAATGTGGCCAAAACCACGAAATTGAGACATTGAATAGGCCCACGAGTAAAAGGAGGCCCAAAAGAGGAAGGAGTAGAGCCAGAAGGCGGCAGGCCAATAAACCAGGCCCAAAAGCACTGCCAAGGTGCTGCTAATGTGTAGCTGAGCGAGGATCGCTGTTAGGTGGGCAAAAAAAACTACAACCTAAGGAAAAGCCAGAGAATTAGGGTGAGAAAGAACCACTGCGACTAGCAAATCCTCCGTGATCACGATAACCACAATCGCCACGAGAAGCCACAATGGCTGTCGCACCAGAAGAAATAACAGGAGAAGAAGAAGCCTGAAGTTGATGTTCCGCAAAGAGAAGGAAATCTTCAAAAAAAGACATACCGATGGGTGTCTCACGAGCTAGAGCAGCAGCAACAATGTTTTCATAAAGGGGACCAACGTTGTTCATAACCACAGCAAGGAGATTAGAATCAGAAACGGGAGCATCAGCAAAAGCCAAGTTATCGATAATAGAGTTAATGCGATCAAGAAAATCGATGATGAAAGAATCACCATGGGTCGTGCGAAGCAAATCACTATGTAGTTGAAGAAGACTATTTTGATTTAGAGAAGCGAAACGAGTCTCAAGCACCACCCAAGTGTCACAACTGGTGGTTTTGGTAGCCACGGTGGTGAGGACCTTATGGTGAAGAGAACCATTTATGAGAGTTAGAACAAGCTAATCTTTCTGGACCCAATCATCATATTCGGGTTTGGGGAGGAGAGACAGAGGAGAAGAATCATCGTTCTTAGCTTGGGATCGAGAATGGTCGGAGGAGGAGACAGGTTGCTGCCATCAACAAAGCAGAGCAAGCAATGGCTGCGAAGAATAGGAACAATCTACGCTAGCCATGTTGGATAGTTATCACGCTCGAGACAAACAGAGATAACGTGATTGATACTTGTGAGGTCAAGAATGGAGAAGAAGGAGCCATGGGCGTCGGACAAAAAAAAAGAAAAAAGAAGGAACCAGAAGAAAAATAAAGGATCGAGGACTCTGAGTCTCAGGCTCTGATACAATGAAAGGTTTTGAATACCCTCAATGCTTTTCATTGAACAATCATATGATAATTATATACAAAGCTTTACTTGGTATCTACACAAAGAATTTCCTATTCTAGGTGAGAATCAAGTCCTTGAGAGACAAAGAATATATACAGCAAATCTAGGAAATAAATACAAATAAATAGGAGAAACTAAATCCTTTAGGGATTATAGCTCATTGAGTTCTTCCACCTCCACCTATGTGGGGCAGAGGTTCGAAATTGCTAGGCACCCAATGACTGTTTGTATAAACCACCCTCCCCGAATCAGTTGTACTAAAATAAAAATAAAAATGAAAAACGCATGCAATTCCACTATAATCCAACTCTCCTGTATTTTCCTCATGGACCTCCAATGGCCTTCCTTCCAAGTCATGTTTGCCTTCTTGCTAAACCCTAAAATCATGGTCCAGAAAATAGGGAAGAGAGACAAAACCAAGTACTCTGCTTGAAACCTTTCCCCAGGGCCATGGAAGCTACCCCTTAGAGGAAATGATTAAAACGTCTGACTTCCCCCGCGCGTACTAAAATGTAAGAGAAATAATTGGTTCAATTCAAATTCTTAACTCCACTGTTATTAAGTTATACTCTGGCAATGTACTATATTTTAGACTAATCAAACACTTGGCAGAGCCCTTTGAAAATAAAGATTTATATATCCTCGAGATTCCAAGTTATCCTTTGAAAATAAAGAAAATAGAAAATGTGGAACGATCTCACCTTTGTTAATTCACGTTGTTAATTATTAAGTACCGCTGGAAAAGGATACCAATCAGAATTATTTTGTTTTTTGTTTTTTTATTTTTTGTCAAAACCAATCAGATTTAGAACGCGTGCAATCTGACCAAAGCATTGACATTTTGTTTTGTATACTATTTATTTCAAGTAAATTGATCGCTCCAAGCTACCTCTGATAAAATATTTATTTCAAGCAATAATACCAGACCTTAAGACAACTATCAAAGAACAACCAAATAGCTCCAAAGCTACCTCTGATAATATTATTACTTACAAGAAAGAGATATTAATCAGTTGAGAAGTAACCTTTGTTTAAGAAGATGTCAAATGCATGAAGGTTCACCAAAAGCCATTATAATCCAAAGTAACCTTTGTTTTCCTCATGGAGATTCAGTGCCCTTCCTTCCATGTCCTGGTAGCCTTCTTGCTCTTTATGATCATGGTACTGAAAATAGGGAAGATCAGAGGCAAAACCAAGTGCTCAGCCTCAAATCTACCTCCAGGGCCATGGAAGCTACCCGTTATAGGAAACCTGCACCAGCTCGCTGGCTCTCTACCACATCAAAGACTAAGAGACTTGGCCAAGAAATACGGACCGCTTATGCACCTAAAGCTTGGAGAAGTTTCCACCGTAGTAGTTTCATCAGCAGAGTTTGCCAAAGAGGTGATGAAAACCCATGATCTTATCTTTGCATCCAGGCCCCATGTCCTTGCCCCAAGGATCTTGTCTTACGATTTTACAAGCATTGTCTTTGCACCATATGGTGAATACTGGAGAAAATTACGAAAAATTTGCACTCTAGAGCTTTTAAGTGCAAAACGTGTTTGATCTTACCGACCTATTAGGGAAGAAGAGGTACGGAAGCTCATTAAATTGATTGCCTCAAGAGCAGGATCACCTATCAATCTTACACAGGAAATTTACTCATCGACATTTACCATCACTTCGCGAGCAGCCTTTGGTAAAAAGAACAGGGATCAAGAAAAATTCATATACATTGTGAAGGAAGTTGCAAAGGCAGCATCTGGCTTCGCTCTTGCAGATGTTTTTCCTTCTGTCAGTTTGCTTCATCTCTTAAGTGGAATGAGGCATAAAATTGAGAGGCTACATAAAGAAGCTGACAGGATAATGGGAAACATCATCAAAGAACATCAAAGGGATATGGTCACTACAAAAAGCAGCGAGGGTGAAGCAGAGGAAGACCTGGTAGATGTTCTCCTTAAATTTCATGAGCATGGAAATGAGCTTGAGTTTTCCCTAACTACTGAGAACATCAAAGCAGTTATCTTTGTAAGTACACACACTTTCCCTTGATATCAAGCTTTAATAAGTCAAATCACTTTTTCAAATTTCAATTTTTTTTACTCCAAAAACTATATCAATGTTTTTCTTAATCTATGACATCAATCAACTATTATCTGCTTTGGTATCGAACCCTTTGGAGCCACACACCTTGGGATGGTTTAGTCTCTGGTACAACATGTAATGATCTGCATCCACACAGTCAAATATTGTCTGGTTTGGACTTAACCCAACCTCACAAACTTAAATAGGCCTTAAACTTTTGGAAATATAGATATGACAGTTCACTTTTAACTTCACCAGGCATTGTGTGACTGAATAGTTGTGTCACCTCACCATATCTTCCAATCATGTCGACCGCGTCAAGTAACCTTGGCTACCATGGTGAAGGGATCTTGGGTCTGTTCAACTAGAATTTGCAGAGAATTGGGATTGGAATAACAAGATACAAGCTAAAAGAGAAGCTTTGACAGCTAACTCAATGGTTTTTTTATTCAAACTTGGATTACAAGAGTTGTCCATACAACATACTTACAGGAGATAATCTCAAACAGAAGATTAAAACCATATTTAATGACTGACAGCAAGTCCTAGGTCCCAGCCCAACAAACGTAGAGTTCCCAAGTTATTGAATATACCCATCTTGAAACCTGATAGGTTTCCTAACATCTATCTTGGGCTTATTCCTTGCTATGCTAGAATCATTAAGTGATTGGGCATTGGAAGTAGTTTCGCAAGCTGTCTCCACACATGGCCCTTCATCAGTCTCATACTGGTAATATTTTCTGGTTCTTGATGACCACAAAAGTACCATTTATTTCCTTCAACATTCATCCTTAGAAGAGTAACCATAGCACAAACCACGTTGTAGACACACTACAAGTAGTGTAGTCACCAAAGATTCAATCAATGTTGGCAAGGACGCCAGGAAAAATATGGCTGGTCTTTCTCATCGACTTAAGCAAATTGAGCTAATGCCTTACATCATTCCCTTCAGCCATCCAAAGCTTCTGCAACTAGTTCTTCAAGTACAAGGGACAACATTGTGCTCTTTTATTCGAAACCATATAACAACTTATCTACTTGAAAAAGCTGGTTAAAATTCTTCCTGCATTCTAATCATACATTATCTTAAATTGTTGATTGAAACTCCAATGTGCAGCATTTTCATGATGAGTGATTTACTGATGAGAGTGTTTCACATGTGTCTATTGTTCTCCATAATCATTACCTGATATTTAAGACACTCTTTCGAGTCAACATTTATAACTTGTGAATGAGCTTACTTGTGTACATGAATAATGGTTTCTTCTTTTAAGATTATTTATAATATTTTTCTATTTACTTAGAATTGTTTGCAATTCATAGAGGAAACTAGTTGTTGATCATTTAATAAATTAATTACTTTCAGGATATTTTTGCTGCTGGGAGTGAGACATCATCTACAGCTGTAGATTGGGCAATAGCAGAAATGATAAAAAATCCAAGAGTAATGAACATGGCACAGAATGAGGTGAGGAAAGTGTTTAATAGAAAAGGACAGGTAGATGAAACATGCATTAGAGAGATGAAATATTTAAATTTAGTTATCAAGGAGACGCTGAGGTTACATCCTCCGGGTCCCCTGTTAGTTCCAAGAGAATGCAGAGAGAAATGTGAGATTGATGGATATGAAATACCTGTGAAATCCAAGGTAATTGTGAATGCATGGGCAATTGGTAGAGATCCCAATTACTGGAATGAGCCTGAGAGCTTTAATCCCGATAGGTTCCTCGATAGCTCGATTGACTACAAGGGAACAAACTTTGAATATATCCCATTTGGTGCTGGAAGGAGAATGTGCCCTGGCATGTCATTTGGTCTGGCCAACGTTGAGCTCCCACTTGCATTGTTGTTATACCATTTTGATTGGAAACTCCCCAATGGGATGAAGCATGAGGACCTGGACATGACTGAGGCCTTTGGCGCTGCAGTCAAAAGAAAAGACGATCTGCACTTGATTCCCATTCCTTATCATCCTCCGCCTACTGAAAAATCCCAAGTTTAAGAAGCTTAACTGTTTGTATTTATCTGAGAGTAATCGTCGTCGTGTGCTTATGTTTTCCCATGTTGTAAGAACTACAAGGCCTAGTGTCAGTATTTAATTGAGAACCATGCATATTAATGCATTTTCTATCATCATGAGCAAATTAGCAGAAACACAAACACCAAAACTGCATAATTGTTGATGTGTAACCCTTAAGCCGAAAACCTTGGAGCCAAAGTCACAAAGTCTGTTTTAAATTCATTTTATACATTTTAATTTCTGTTTGTAATGTGAGCCATTGGATCATAGTCCAAGTGGACTCTCTTTCTAGTCTAAGACTTGAGTGCCAGCTAGTGACAAATGTAGGCATCTCATAGGATGATAGAAGCAATGGCTGGGATTCTTTTTTATGTAAATCCGTTAGAGAAGCATCTCACTTCTCTCTCTCTCTCTGCTAACGATATATTGGCTAGTGGAGTGAAATGAATAGTAATCTCCAGCTTTCTTTTCAGAGCAACGTTCTCTTCTTCATTTCTTCTCTGTGATTTCTTCCTTCCTCCCAAACATCCAAACTACTCAAAACTATGAATTCTAACATGGCCTCAGAGCCAGGTTCGATTGCTTGAGCTGGGCGTGAATCTGTGAACAGGGAGTCAGAATCGATTCGAGCTGGGTCTGAGCTCCTTCAACGATTGCAGCTGTGATTTCTTGAATCCAATGTCTAATATGGTAGGATCGGGCACTGCTGAGCTTCGCACACTAGTTTTCAATGGAGAAAAACTATGAGTTCTGGAGCATTAGGATGAAAACCATTCTGAAATCTCATGGATTGTGGGATCTGGTTGAACATGGTTTCGATGCTTCAGATCCAAAGAAGGAGAATGAGATAGAAGAGACTAAGGTTGCTGAGAAGTCTACGATGGCTGAGCTTCTGATGAAGGATGCTCAGGCACTTGGGTTGATCCAAAGTGTTATCTCATATCAGCTCTTCCCCAGAATTGTGAACAAGGAAACCTCAAAGGGTGCTTGGGATATTCTGAAGCAAGAATTCAGAGGAGATAAACAGGTACGAAATGTAAAATTGCAAGGATTACGTAGAGAATTTGAATACACTCGCATGAAAGATAGTGAATCCCTATCTGTATATCTTCCTAGATTGTTTGATATAATGAATCACATGAAGAGTTATGGTGAGGAACTATCTAGAGAGAGAGTTGTGCAGAAATTACTATTGAGTTTGCCAAAATCATATGATTCTATCTGCTCTGTGATTGAACATTCTAAGGATCTTGAAACTCTTGAAGTTCAAGAGGTGGTTGCCTCTCTGAAGAGCTTTGAGCTCAGATTGGATCGACACATTGAGAACTCTACAGAAAGGGCTTTTACTAGTCTGAATATTGAGGGGAAAAATCCTAAGAGTGGAGTTTCTTCTAGAGATCAAAAATCTCAGAAGAATTGGAAATCCAACGATGGGAACAAAACGGCTTGTAAACACTGTGATAAATTGCATTTTGGCAAGTGTTGGTTTGAAGGGAAGCCTAAATGCAAAGGGTGTGGGAAATTTGGACATATGCTCAGAGAGTGTCATGGAAATAAAAATGTACAGAAATTGAACTATGCAAATCAGGTTGAAGAAACTGGAACCTTGTTCTATGCATGCAATGCTGTGACAAATGTGAAGGTAAATCACTCATGGTACATTGACAATGGTTGTAGTAACCACTTGATAGGTGACGAGAGTTTGTTAGTCAATATTCAAAGAAATTTGACTTCTAAAGTAAAGATGTGTACTGGAGAAATAGTTCTGGTTGTAAGAAAAGGGACTCTTGTGATAGAAACCAAGTTGGGTAGGAAGCACATTCAAGAAATGATGCTTGTAGCAGGTCTTGAAGAAAATCTACGTAGTGTTGGACAAATGATGTAGCATGGGTACTATCTTGTGTTTGGAGGGAATGTGGTGAAGATTTATGATGATCGGTCACTGGACAATCTGATTGTTCGAGTTCAAATGACAAATAACAAATGTTTTCCTCTTACAATGATGCCTGCAAGTGATTTGGCCTTAAAAGCAAGTGTTACACACTGCTTGCAGACATGGCACAAGAGATTGGGGCACTTAAATGAAAGGAGCATAAAAATGCTTGAGAATCAAGACATGGTTCATGGCTTACCTCACTTGGAGCAGACTTCAGTAATGTGTGAAGGCTGCATGCTAGTAAAGCAACATAGAGATTCCTTTCCATTGGAGCCCATTTGGGGAGCTACATGTCCTTTGGAATTGGTTCACACAGATATCTGTGGACCAATGCAGACTGAATCCATTCCGGGAAACAGGTATTTTCTGCTATTTACAAATGATTGCACTAGAATGTCATGGGTGTATTTCATCATAAACAAGTCAAGCGCATTTGAATGTTTTAAAAAGTTCAAGGTTATGATTGAGTTGCAAAGTGGATATAAGATAAAAGGTTTGAGAAGTGATAGGGGTGGAGAGTTTTTATCAAGCGAATTTAACAAGTATTGTGAAGAGTCTAGAATTCAAAGGCAGCTAACTGTAGCATACTCTCCTCAGCAAAATGGAGTAGCCGAGAGAAAGATCAGAACAATGGTGGAAATAGGAAAATCCATGCTGCATGAGAAGGGTATTCCCTATGAGTTTTGGGGAGAGGCTGTAAACACTGCAATTTATTTACTAAATAGATGTCCCTCTAAATCTCTCAAGAAGGTAGCACCATTTGAAGCTTATAATAGCAAAAAACCAGGTATTGCACACTTGAAGATTTTTGGATCTCCTTGCCATGTGCACATCCCTTCAGCACTCAGACATAAACTTGAAGAAAACAGCCACAAGTGTATCTTTGTGGGTTACAGAATCTGTGAAAAAGGGTACATATTATTTGATCCAAAATCTAGAAAGATTATTCTGTTAAGAGACGTACATTTTGATGAAGATGCTTCATGGAAGTGGGAGAATACTGGTGCAGAAGAAATAAAAGTTTCTATGCCTACTGGAAGTCAAGACTGTGAACCAAGTCAAACCTTCGAACCATCAACTCAAGTGAACGGAGGTACTACACTACAAGATGAGGAAATACTTGAAAGCTCGCAAGCTATTGACCACACACCAAAGACATGGAAAAGTATCAACCAGATCATGGCTCAGTGTAATATGTGCATAATGGAACCTGAGAATTTTGAAGAGGCTGATCTAGATGAGTCATGGAGAAAGGCAATGGAGGCTGAGTTGGAAATGATAGAGAAGAATAATACTTGGCAGCTTGTTGAGAGACCGTTTAATAAACCTGTCATTGGTGTCAAGTGGGTCTATAAGACCAAACTTAATCTAGATGGTACTGTGCAGAAAAATAAGGCTCGATTGGTGGCTAAAGGCTATTCACAAAAGCCTGGGATTGATTACAATGAAACCTTTGCCCCGGTGGCAAGGTTAGACACCATTAGAACCTTGATTGCTCTTGCTGCACAGAAGAAATGGAATTTGTATCAGCTGGATGTTAAGTTTGTGTTCTTTAATGGAGTATTAAAAGAAGAAGTTTATGTTGAACAGCCACAAGGTTTTGTGAAAGAAAATGAAGAAACAAAGGTGTACAAGCTGCACAAGGCACTGTATGGATTGAAATAGGCACCAAGGGCCTGGTATGATGAAATTGATGCATATTTCAACAGTGCTGGCTTCAAGAAGAGTTCAAGTGAAGCAACTTTGTATGTCAAAACAAGTGAGAGTTCAAGTATCATTATTGTCTCCTTATATGTAGATGATATTGTGTACACTGGTAATAGTCCACAAATGCTTGAAGAATGTAGAAAAGACATGATGAAGCACTATGAGATGACAGACTTGGTATTGTTACACCACTTTCTTGGCATGGGAATATTGCAAACCGAGAAGAGTATTTTTATACACCAAAAAAAGTACGCACAGAAGTTGATTGAGAAGTTTGGATTAAAACATTGCAAAGCAGTGGCTACTCCACTTGCAATAAATGAGAGATTGAGCAAGATTGATGGAAGTGAAGCTGCAAATGAAGGAGAATACAGACAGATTGTGGGAAGCTTGCTCTGTTTGACAGCAACTAGACCTGATGTGATGTTTGCAGCAAGTCTCTTGGCAAGGTTCATTCATAATCCTACCAAGAAACACCTAGGGACAGCAAAGAGTGCTGAAATACATCCAAGGAACACTTGATTTTGGAATTTAATTTATAAAAAGAAAGACAACTACTCTAATCGGTTACTGTGATAGTGACTGGGCATGAAGTGAAGATGATATGAGGAGCACTTCAAGGTATGCATTTACTCTAGGATCTGGTGTGTTTTCATGGGCACCGATTAAGCAAAACACAGTGGCATTGTCCACTGCATAAGCAGAATATGTCAGTGCTGCTGAAGCTACTTCCCAAGCAAAATGGCTGAGGTTTATACTTGAGGATTTTGATGAAGAACAAGTTGAAGGAACTCAAATCATGTGTGATAACACATCAGCCATAGCAATGGCAAAGAATCTAGTTCTCTACCAGAAAACCAGACATATCAGTCGAAAGTTTCACTTCATTAGAGAAGCTATTCAAGCAAAGGAGAATGAACTTATCTACTGCAAAACAGAAGATCAAATTGCAGATATATTAACCAAGGCTCTATCTAAGGATCGATTTGTGTATCTAAGAGAACTACTTGGTGTGAAATCAGCTAAAGGGTTAGAAGGGAATGTTGATGTGTAACCCTTAAGCTGAAAACCTTGGAGCCAAAGTCACAAAGTTTGTTTTAAATTCATTTTATACGTTTTAATTTCTGTTTGTAATATGAGCCATTGGATCATAGTCCAAATGAACTCTCTTTCTAGCCTAAGACTTGAGTGCCAGCTAATGACAAATGTAAGCATCTCATAGGATGATAGAAGCAATGGCTAGGATTCCTTTTGATGTAAATCCGTTAGAGAAGCATCTCACTTCTCTCTCGCTGCTAACGATATATTGGCCAGTGGAGTGAAATGAATAGTAATCTCCAGCTTTCTTTTCAGAGCAACGTTCTCTTCTTCATTTCTTCTCCGTGATTTCTTCCTTCCTCCCAAACATCCAGACTACTCAAAACTATGAATTCTAACAATAATGAGATGAGAGTTTCCCCAAACTCCATTTCATAAAATTGCATGCCTAATCAGTGCTGGGTTTGGATAATTTAGGGTTCGTTCTGTTCTACTTTTCTGCTATTTTTGGTGTATTTGGACTTCTCTTTATTCTCTTTTTTTTCTTTTTTTTCTTTTTTTTCTTTTTTTTTTTTTGGTTGATATCCTGATCTTAACCAGAAAAAAAAACACAGAACAATTTTATAGTCAATTACCAGAACAGAGGGCAGGCGGTATAAGACTTCTGAACCAGAAAAATCACTCTGCGGCTTCACTCTAACCACATGGGGATCCTGGAGGAGGACAGTGGTACCAAACACTCCCCAATTTAGTCAAATGCCAATGAGCTCTGCATACATGCCGGTTTAGATTGTGCCATTTTGTGGCAAATTCTAGGCCAAAAGGCGTCAAAACTTGTTTGAGCAAGCGGGGGCCCAAAAATGACTTTCTCCCTAATGTGAATGGAGGCCACATATTTGCAACAAGGCCGAGGATAATAGTTAAGATAACACGAAGTTGGTTCACCTCTGTAAGGTTTATTTGTCAATAATATCAATTACTATTTCAACTTACGTCACTTTTGAACTTAGCGATTTAACTTGCATGAAGTGGGGCCCTACCAAACAAAAACCAACCATTTTCAGATAAGCTCTTAAACATTCTTAATTACAGGAAAGAGACATTAACCAGTTGGAAAAATCTTAGCATCAGAGAGAAAAAGAAGGAAGATTGCTACATCATTTCTTATACATAGATGTAAAACGCATGCAGTTTCACCAAAAGCCACTATAATCCAAAGTAACCTTCATTTGCTCACGGAGATTCAATGCCCTTCCTTCCAAGCCCTGTTTGCCTTCGCTTTCTTTGTGATCATGGTACTGAAAATAGGGAAGATCAGAGGCAAAACCAATTACTCTGCTTCAAATCTACCCCCAGGGCCATGGAAGCTACCCTTTATTGGAAACCTACACCAGCTAATCGGCTCTCTACCACATCATGGACTAAGAGACTTGGCCAAGAAATATGGACCCCTTATGCGCCTCAAGCTTGGAGAAGTTTCCACTGTAGTAGCTTCATCAGCAGAGTTTGCCAAAGAGGTGATGAAAAGCCATGATCTTATCTTTGCATCAAGGCCCCCTATTCTTGCTGCAAAGATCTTGTCTTACGGCTCTACAAACATTGGCTTTGCACCATATGGTGAATACTGGAGACAACTACGAAAAATTGCACGCTATAGCTTTTAAGCACAAAACGTGTTCAATTTCTCTGACCTATTAGAGAAGAAGAGGTAGTGAATCTCATTCAATGGATTGCCTCAAGAGCAGGATCACCTATCAATCTTACTGAGGAAATTTACTCATCGACATATAGCTTCACTTCGCGAGTAGCCTTTGGTAAAAAAACCAAGGATCACGAAAAGTTCATATACGTTGTGAAGGAAGCTGTAAAGACATCGTCTGGCTTCGCTCTTGCAGATGTTTTTCCTTCTGTCAGTTTGCTTCAGCTCTTGAGTGGAATGAGGCCTAAACTTGAAAGGCTGCATAAAGAAGCTGACAGGATAATGGAAAACATCATCAAAGAACATCAAAGGGATATGGTAACTACAAAAAGTGTTGAGGGTGAAGCAGAGGAAGACCTGGTAGATGCTCTCCTTAAATTTCACGAGCACGGCAGTGGGCTTGAGTTTTCCCTAACTACTGACAACATCAAAGCTGTTATCTTCGTAAGTACACACACTTTCTCTTGACATAATGTTTTAATAACTCTTGGTAAACCTGAATTTAACCTCACAATCTGGAACCTGGCCCTTTCGAACAAGGCTCTACTCATTTTCTATCATTTGATTTTCTAGCTTAGCTTTACACACATACACCACTATTTATAATTTGTAAAATAAACTTATATATAATCATCAACAAAAGAACTACACTGAACTGCAACAAGAGACGGCTAGAGAAGGCCTTTCCTGCAATGAGATTCCGTTAGCAAGTTTTATATACATAATATTTGTGGCAGTCTAACTTGAAATATTTAAGTCCCTGTAACAAATTCTCTTGTCTAACTCCATGAAACAATACTCACTTTGATCAGCCAAAACTTATATGCTAAATACTGCGCACCGTGCATCTACAATCTACAATCAGATGTTTTCTGCTGTGGACCTAACCCAGCTCTTAATTGTTTAAAATAGTTCTAACTATTAAAGATACTAAGTCCACATGTATTCCACATTACGTGGGCGTACTCAACACACAGATGTTTGTGCTCACCTCACCCTATCTAACAATCATCTCAACCATCTTGGCTATACATCTTCGAAGGATCTTGTGTCTCACTATCCACTCCCGTTAGAGCCACATACCTTTGGCTGGTTTAGACTCTGGTACAACCTGTAATGTCCCCACATAGTCAAGTATCATTTGGTTTGGACTTAACTGAACCTCAGAAACTTAAAAGGCCTCAGACTATGGAAATACATATATCTCACCATGACAACATATCTTCGAATCACCTCGACCACCTCAAGTAATCCTGGCTACCATGGTGAATGGATCTTAGGTCTCAGCATATTGGTAATTATACCCCCAATCAGTTTATGCATTTCTCAATAAGCACCTTTATTGCCTTCAACATTCATCCTTAGAAGAGTAACCATAGCAAAAATAGCATAGTAGACACGCCACAACTGGTGTAGTTTTTAATGATTCAAACAGTTTTGGCAAGGACACCATCAAAATTATGGCTGGTCTTTTTCATCAATTTACCTCTACAAACACCGAAAAATTGGGTTACGACCTAGTTAAGCAAGTTCAGCTAATCCCTTACATAAGTCCCTTCAGCCATTCAACACTTCTACAACTAGTTCTTTTAGTCAAAACCATATATGACACACTATAGAGTTGAAAAGGCTGGTTTAAAGTATTCCTGCATGTAAACTGTACATTAAAACTCCAATGTACAGCATTTGCATGATGTCTGTATTCTCCATAATCTGTCCCTGATATTTAAGGTACTCTTAACAGTCAACATTTATAACTTGTTTTTTATCATTTAAGATTATTTATGTTGGGTTTAGGAATATAGTTCTTTTTCTCTTTACTTAGAATTCTTTGACAATTCATAGAGAAAAACTGGTTTTTGATCATTTAATAAATTAATCACTTTCAGGATATGTTTTCTGCTGGGAGTGAGACGTCAGCTACAGCTGTAGATTGGGCAATAACAGAAATGATAAAAACTCCAAGAGTAATGAAAACGGCACAGAATGAAGTGAGGGAAGTGTTTAATAGAAAAGGACAGATAGATGAAACATGCATTAGAGAGATGAAATATTTGAACTTAGTTATTAGGGAGACGCTCAGGTTACACCCTCCTATTCCCCTGTTACTTCCAAGAGAATGCGGAGAGAAATGCGAGATTGATGGATACGAAATACCTGTGAAATCCAAGGTAATTGTGAATGCATGGGCAATTGGTAGAGATCCCAATTACTGGAATGAGCCTGAGCGCTTTAATCCCAATAGGTTCCTCGATAGCTCTATTGACTACAAGGGAACAAACTTTGAATATATCCCATTTGGTGCTGGAAGGAGAATATGCCCAGGCATATCATATGGTCTTGCCAACGTTGAACTTCCACTTGCATTCTTGTTATACCATTTTGATTGGAAACTCCCCAACGGGATGAAGCATGAAGACCTGGACATGCCTTCGGCATTGCTGTCCGAAGAAAACAAGATCTGCACTTGATTCCCATTTCGTATCATCCTCCGCCTACTGAAAAATCCTAACTATGAGATAACTGTTTGTATTTATTCCAGAGCAATCGTTGTTGGCTTATGTTATCCAATGTTGTAAGAACTACAATGCCTAGTCAGTGTATAAAAATCAAAGACTTGTGCAAATCCAATTGAGTTAAGAACCATGCACATTAATGCGTTTTCTATCATCATGAGCATATCTGAAGAAACAAATATACCATACTCATTCGGAGAATTAAATGAACAGACAGAGCTGAATATTTGCACGGATGGGTAATTCCCAAAACTCAATTTCGTAGTTTTGGGTTTGGATATTAAATGAACACACAGAGCCTAATCAGTGCTGGGTTTGGATATTTTAGGGTTCTTTTTGTTCTATTTTTCTGATTTTTTGGTATTTTGGTTGATATCCTGATGATAACCAGAAGAAAAAAAAAACAAAAAGAACAATATTATAGTCTATTACCAGAAGAGAGGAGGCACGCGGCGTAGCTGCTGATGCTGAACCAGGAAAATCACTCTGCAGCTTCACACTGACCACACGGGGATTTTGGAGGACAGTGGTCAGTGGGCTCTGCATATTTTCTGGTTTAGAATTTGTACCATTTTGTTTGAGCAAGCGGGTTTTGTTGTGCTACAAAGTTTAGGAATTTTGGTGAAAGTGGTGAGCATTTTTGTAACAGACAAAAAATTTTGGGAATTATGTTGCGAATGCACTTGCATTTCAAGGCTTACGAATTAAATTTTTGGAGTCCAAAGCAAGAAGAAAAAGAATGGAAATATTTTTTTCCTCGATCACATGAGCTAAATGACTGGAGTCGTAAATCAATTAACCATTTAAGTTACTAACCCCCTGCCACCCAATATTATTTCACTGCATCCAATGGAGGTTTTTATTGTTTTGGGTTGATTCGGTAACAATTCAAGCTAGCAAGAATATATCTTCAAAGTTGATCCATATATAAATAACAAATTTACATTAAAATGTATAACTTTGATCAATCAGAAAATTGGGATTTTGTAAGATATACAAACATGATTTGATGAGGTGATAGCTTTCACTACCTACCTACCATCCAGCATTGTGACTGTTACGTGGTTTACAGTGCAGGATTGGTCTTGCTTGCTAGAGGAAGAATCTGTTTCAAGTGGATTTTTATTCCTTTCTAGGCAAAAACCAGGGTTTTTAGGCTGAGGCATTGTTGCAGTTTCACTACTCAACATTAAAACCACAGACGACATTGTAGGCCTATCTTCCGCGCGCTCTTGGACGCATAAAAGTCCAACTTGCATGCATCTCAACACCTCGGAGGGGGAATACGAATCCCCAACGGAGGGATCGATTATTTCCAACCCCTTTCCTTCTGTCCATAGCTTCCAAGCCTGCAAAAGTTCCAAGTCATTTTTTCTGTTAGCAGTGAATCTAGTGATGCATAGGCATGAAATGAAATGAAACATTAAGTTTTTTTTTTTCTAGATTGTGCCATTTTTACTTACATGTCCTAGGAGGTTTAGCTCATTGTTTGAGTAATAAAATCCCCTGTTCTTTTTACCACTAATGATCTCCAACACTAGAACACCAAAACTAAAGACATCAGATTTGATCGAGAAGAGCCCATCCATGGCATATTCAGGAGACATATATCCACTGCAGATCGCCAATAAAGTGACATCAGCATATATGGTCAGAAAAATAGAAAGCTTATTGTATATGCAGGGCATTGGTACTTACTATGTTCCCACAACTCTTCTGGTATTGGCTTCTGTCTGATCCCTTCCAAATATTCTAGCCATTCCAAAGTCCGAAATCTTCGGGGTCAATTCTCCATCAAGCAAAATATTGCTTGCCTTGAGATCCCGATGAATAATTCTAAATCTAGAATCCTGGTGAAGATAAAGAAGTCCTCGAGCAATCCCACAAATAATCTCGAAACGCTTTTGCCAATCCAGCATAGACCTTTTTGCTTGACCTGCAACAGTTATCATCAACTTTTTTTAGTTCCATTCCATCTCAAGCTTGGTTATTAAACTAAGATGTAGTTGAGCAAGGCACTCACTGAACAAAACAGAATCCAGGCTTTTGTTCTCCATGTATTCATAAATCAGCATCTTTTCGTCCGTATCAATGCAGCAACCAAGCAGTCGGACAAGATTTCGGTGCTGAAGTCTTGCGATTAACTTCACTTCGTTTTTGAATTCTTCCGTTCCCTGTCCAGAGTTCTTCGAAAGTCTCTTGATAGCAACTACTTCACCTTCTACCAACGTACCCTGCAATTGGATTAACCACATTACTAAATCTGTCCCAAGTTGCTTCTGCAATTTGTTTAATGTATGTACGATCCGGCGATTGCTTTTAAACACATTGTTCTTACCTTGTAAACACAACCAAAACCACCCTGTCCCAGTTGATTTTCATCAGAAAAGTTATCCGTAGCCACTGCTACAGTGCTAAAATCAAGCAATGGCAACTCTAGCTCATCATTGCCCCTTTCACCTGAGTAGTTCTCCTTCTTACTTGTGATAACAACCCCATCTAGCAGAAAATCCTGGCTTCTTTCATTAGGACCTGTTCATAAGTAAGCCAAAAACTTGTACCTCAATATCTAAGTTTTGAGCTCCATGGTAGAATACATGATACATTGTCGATGTTTGACAAGATATTTGATCAACATTGTCAAATATCAACAAAATATCAACAATGTACTAGAGACTGTAAATTGATACTCGTTCCAAATAATCTTTCCGGTTGTTGAGTATATAGAAGTTACTTGGTAGTACCTTTTTGTTCTATTCTTCCTCGGTTCATAATAGCCAATTTCCTCTTCCATACAAAACAGATAGCAAGTCCTGCTAGCAGAATGCCAACACCAACTACAATGCCTACAATCATGATTAATCGTTTCGTTTTCCCATCTCCATCTGAAATGAACATTACTGTACATAGTTAGTGATCATATTTGATGTTCTTACAAAATGTATATTTCTTCACTTTAGTAAGCATCCCATTTGGATCTAAGGTGGAGATTGGAATGTTCTTAAGATAAGCATGTAGCATAACATTAGAAACGTGCACATAACACCACAATTTAAATGTAAAAGAAAACCTGCTACCAAAATATCCCAAGGAGGGTCCACCCAAATGGACGTGACAAATCATACCTAACCACGGGCAATTTGGCCCACATATTTGCAGGATTAATAGGTGAACAACTAAGACCATAGTTATTCATAGGTGAACAACTAAGAACATTTATGAAATGGAAGAACTGAGAGACCTATTTTACAGTCACCGTTTCACCATTCGCACTTCAAATTGAATATTTCATTTATTTTATTTTATTTAAATTCCTAGCCTAAATTATACCGCCTTGGACTTTTTAATCAAAAGGTCTAATTTACCTTGAATAAATTCTAGAGTGGAACCCACAGAATTATTGTCCCGCCTGAAAAATTCAGGCTATTTTGCCGCGGTATTACCCTAATTACTAATTTCGCAAAGCAAAGATTGAAAAGGACCGGTGGCCCAAGAAAACCTAACCAAGTCAAAAATGGCGGCCCTAAATTTTGGACCAAGAGCTGCCTAAAACATTGTTTAGTATACCAGGTGCCATGTGACCGTCCAAAAAAGCAGTTTAAAAGGAAATAATGACAGCCGTTTGTCTTCTTTTAATTTTTCTTGTTCGGGTGGGGCCCGGTTGATTATGGCAAATAAAAATTAAAAAGAAATATTTAGTTATATACATATTCTTAGCATTAATAATATAGATAAATTTTATATTATTTAATTTTTATAAATAAACTCAAAAAACTCAAAAATAACAACTGGTGCTCTTGAATTTAATATTAATTATTAAATTACTTTGATGCTCTATTGAGTGTTTTGAATTTTTTTACGAGGTTTTGGAGTTAGACTTATTTTAAGAAATTGATGACAGTTTTGTAATTTATAAGAAATTAAAAGTCTCTTTACTATGTTGTAAATGAACTTTTAATATATTTTTAAAGTTTATTTCATATATATTTATATATTTTTTATAATTTAAACCCTATCTTAGATAAAATAATAAATTTCCCAACTAACAAATATAAATTCTAACTGAGGAAAAAGAGTGAAGCTGTCTTCACAAAGAAGAACCACAACCACCAAACAACTGCATAACACGTGATGCAGACTTAGAGCATGAAAATTGACATATAATAATAGCTAATAGTATATACAGACACCTCACTCACACCTGTGACACGCATTTCCTTTCTCTCTTGTTTGGTGGGGTTTGGTCGTTTAATAATATGATATCCTAGCACACTGGAAATAAGCTTTAATTACCCCTAAAAATGGTACACAACTACAAAACGATGCATGCATGATACGAGATTTGTAGCTTAAATGATTTTTAAAGATAATTATCCTATATTTAAGATTTTGTGTATAAATTCCGCTCTCACAATATCGCTTACATAAAACAAAACGATACACGCATGAGGCTTTGTGTTCTTAGAGGTAGGGGTGAGTGCAATTGGTATTGGTTTAAAAATAGTCTTTTTCTGAAACTGAAAATATGGATTTGATCTAATTAATTATGTCAGTGACACGGACTAAAAAGCATATTTTCCTAACAAAGATACCACTATGAAAAATAAAGAAAAAGGGAAAGGTACCTAGTTCAGAAGCGGCCAATCTCACATAGAAATGTTGTCCACCTTCTGCATATTGCCTCATGTCCAAAAGGTCCCCAGTCCACATGACACAGCCTGAACCTTCTCCTACTGATATCCGCGCGTCGGAATACGCCGTGCAACTACAATTCTCCAAACACTTTTTCTTACACGCCTCCAGGCTCATGTTCATGTCCACAAAAGCGCCGCCGCTCTCCGCCAGCTTCATGTTCCCCAGAGCCAAAAACTTGTCTTTGGAACACTCCAAATCCGTTTTCCTCACGCACCCATCAGACCCATCCCTCAAATCCCACGTCTGCAAGTTCTTGGGCTCAAAACCCTTCAAGCACTTGCAAACCGGAGAAGCATTTGAGTCACAAATGCCGTACGGACCACACTCGCTGTAATCGTCGCATTGGTCTTTTGGGGCGTACCAAAATTTGTTCCAAATGTTTCTGCTTTCGATCCACGTCAGGCGTTGAAGCTCCCCGTTTGGGTTCACAATCAATCGTGAATAAAACGACTCTGAATTGCTACGTACCGAAAAAGAGTAGTAGACCTCTTCTGAATTGGCCACGAAATTGAATTGGATACCGTCTGTACGTGTCATCTCCGGCACACCGCTGAACCTCTCCCCGTTCCAGGGGCCGCTGCGGTACGTTATACTCTGTTTCTTTCTCAGGAAAATCTCCGGGAAACCGCGGTAGTCTAGCTTGAAAGAAATGTCACCTGTTGATGGGTCTTCTGTGCTTTTCCATGAGGTTATGTACCTGTCCAAGCTTGAGCTTAAGTTCCACCCCAACTTCATATCCGGCAGAAGAGTGTCTGTTGGGTAATCAAAGCTCTGCCAGAGGAACTGGTCTTTCGGGCCATTTCGGTTTAAATTCCCATCTCTGAGGACCAGGTTGCCGGAATCTAAAAGCTGAACAATTGGGTTCATAGCTTGGGTTTCATTGGACGACCATGTGATGTTTCCATTTTCACCATCAAGAAGGACAAGGTTGCCATGGTCACCAATTTTGAGTGTTGCTGAGGATGAATTTGAAATTGGGTTGTCTCTGTTTGCTACCCAAACAACTGTTTTTTCTTGGATATTTTTGTACCAAATTCCCAAGTACCAACCTGAAGTTGCACTGGGCTTGAACAAGCCCAACTCAAAGACACCGCCGGAGGAGACAAGGGTTTGGTTGTTTTGGAGGGATTGGGTGGAAGACAAAGTGTCTTTGGAGGTGGCAAGTGGGATGAAAGTGAGTAAAGTGAGGCAGAGAATGGAGGAGCAGAATTGGTGCTTTGTTGAAGCTCTCATTGTTTCACAAAATGAGGCGGTTTCTGTTGGTGAAGAAAGCATATGAGGATGGGATTTGGTCATTGGGTTTATGTTTTTTTATTGTGGAAGACATTTGGTGTTCATTGATAGGTGAAGAGAAAGAGAGATGTTGACTTTGGCTTTTATGTATGTTTCTTGGTCTCTCTTGTTTCTTTGTAGTTTGAAAACAACCAGCTTAAGAGGATATTTCTATTGAGTTACTTATAGTTTCCCAATTTACCTGGATTGAGTTAATTTTTTCTTTTTTTACCACTCCACTTTTCAGACTCAATCACGATACAAAACAACCAAACCCTCGCAAATGTGTCCCGAGTTTGTACCTTGTTCTTCAAATGAATTTCCACTGTTTCGCTAAAAAAAAATAAACAAACAAACAAAAAAACCCTAACATATTATTTCAACTTTTTTACAATACACATTGTGCGGTGAATTAACCCTAACTTACCCTCCACAAATGGGGTGGAAATGCTCCAAGTAGCCTTGTTGGGTTTGTCTTCATTATTTTCGTCCGCCTTTCGATTTGGTTGATGAATAGTGTGTCTGGAAATTTGGAGCTACGTTCAGATGCAAGTCTCATCTTTTTTTTGGGTCAACCATGCATTAGATTCCAAGCCAAAAGGCAAAACGTGCTACGATGAGGATGAGCCAAAACGTCACAGTTTCCATTGGTCAAATTTTGAATGTTTGGTCAGATTGTTTTACTAATATAATATAGTTGGCATAAGTTTGCATCAGTGTTGTAATACCAAAAATTATGTTCACATTCGATAGTGGTGTTTCAGATTTATTGAGTTTTTTTTTATATGAACGATATCCTTTGGATATTGAGAATTCGAATTTGAATACATTCGTTCAAGCTAATTTGGTTAAATTTATATCCGTAAATTTATTGAGTTATTTGCAGAATATTTAGAGCTACAAAAAATGTATTCATGTAATTTTTAAAAATTTCAAGTGTTATGTAAAAATTAAAAAGAAAAAATTTCGTAGAAATCGTGAATGTAAATAATCTCATTGATACTCTACAGATTAAAAGGTAGAGGATTTTTCGTACAGGGATACCCTAGTCGTGGTGCACATGTTCTTTATATTATGTCTTCTTCCTTTTTGTGGTCAAATTATATTATGTCATTCAACATCAAATGAATTGTATTTTTGTCATTTTTCATATGGAATATGTTTTAGTTTAGGTACTTATCAGAAGACTTTCTTATTTCAATTCAGAAATCATATTTTTGTTTTGTTTTTCATAATCAAAATTAAAGATTTTGGTCATGATCAATGATTTTGAATCTTTCTTTATTCTGTTTTTTACCATCAAAGTCATTGATTTTTATAAAATTTTAGAACCATCCGAATTATGTTTTATTTCAGTACTTGTCATTGACCAACCAAGTAAGCACATTGCCTTGACTAACTGATATAACCCAATCTGCAATAAACAATCTTATTTAAGTTCAAAACTCGTATTTTTCTTAATTAGGGGAATCCTAGCTGCTATCATAAATTTGTACTTTCTTCTCCTACTTTCTCCCTCTTTCTTTTATTCTTCTATAATATCGTATGATTATCGAAATCATTCATTTTAAAGGCGATCCTAAAGAATTCAAAAGAAATAAATCAAGTACTGCTTTGTTAGAATATGTCTCAAACTTTGCATTTAATTTATATTTTCTATATAAGCAAATAGAAAAGAAACATTATATTGGCTACCAAATATAACGTTTGGGTTTCTAGAATTTGACTCATGGGGAAAAGTTCAGCAACTGTTAAATAGGTTATGTCTCAAAATAATTAAATTAGTAGGGCATATTGCAGCATGCAATTTTCAGATAAGATTTGAGAAAAATAATGAAGACACTGGTGAGCCAGCATTTTGATCTTCTGCAAATTGAACTTTGACGTGCAATTCTTTTCTGAACTATTTTTGTTCTTGTTGTCAGGCGAACACCATTTGCTGCTTATTTGCTTTCTCTTTCTTTAAAAGTTCCATGAAAGTTAATCTATGTGTGTTATAAAGTTTGATGATAAAGGTTCTGTGAAATTCATTTTGCTGTACTCAGTTCGTAGTACCAGTTGAGATTGCTGCAACTGAACTGAAAACTAATGCGTAATTCCCCGAAAATGCTATAATAAAGAGTTTCGAATGAGGAGCTTATTTGAGAGGTTCAATCTCACTATCAACAAATGTGAGAAAATCGATGGACTTAAATATTTTAAATGGTTTGATGGTGGAATTGGAACCCTCAAATAAGCTCCTCATTTTAAACTCCTCATTATGAAAGCTCTTGTAATTCTCTTCCTGACATGACTTGGGCTCTAAGCACATGAAATAATAAGGGCTTTTCACATGTAAGCCCATAAGTAGGGCCTAGATTATAGAAAAGCCATACAAATTTGTTTTTTTGGGGACAAAACCATACAATACCTTAAAAAGAAAGCCCATTTTGACTTTTCTGATAGACCAAATATGCCATACAAGTCTTGAAAAATCTAAAATTACAACACTACCATCAAAGTTTTCTTTCTTCTGAAAATCATAATGCAAATATAATAATGATATTTCACATATCATGTCAATTTTGGGGTTTTCCCTTCAATTTATAGCTTTTAGCGTTTATATATAAAATTAAAGTTTCTTGATTTTTCTATGAGGATTTGAACCAGAGACCATTGTTCTACAAATCAAACTCCTTTTTATTGGCCTAGATGTCGTTCGCCAAAGAAAACATTTCTTGATAGATACAATTGAAAACATTAAAAAAAATAAAAATACCGGACATAGAGGGTAGTATTAATTGAAGTAAAGTACAAAATTTTGATAGAGAAAATTAAAATTATAAGTGCTTTTTAAATGTAAAACAAAGCAAACTACAGGGACTCAATATGTAGACCTATTACAATTAGGAATCTTTGGGATGGACATGAAGGTGCGCCTCCTTATGGGTTGCTGAAATTAATTCAATTAGGACACTGGTCTATGTTCTTATTGAACACGGAAATTAAATTCAAGTAGGAAAATTTTCTTGTAAAAAGTGCAAAATGTTTACAGAAACACTAGGAAACCTTTCCTAACAAGAAAAAGTTTCCCTCGCCCATAAATATGACAAGTTCACAACACAAACCACCACATTGCTTTTAGCTACTCTGCTCTCTCTGTTTTCTCTCTGCTTCTTTATTTGCATTCTTCGATGGGGCGGATGCAACAAGGGACAAGAGGGGTCAATTGACCCCTTGGCATGCCGGCGTTTGCTGTGGAGGTCGCAGGAGAACAGTTGCAGACCCCTTGGCCAGCAGCTTGTTGACCCCTTGGATGCACTGAACGTGCTCGATGAAAGTCCCCAAAGACAGAGAGAGAGGTTGGTTGATGGGTTACCGCGATGGTAACGGGTGTGTGAGTTTTAATTTTGGATAGAGAGAGAAAGAAAAGGAAAGACAAGGTAGAGCAGATCAAAAGGAATTTGTGTTGCAAACCAGAGGAGCAAAATAGTCACTGGAAGAAAGCCACAGACAGAGTTCGACATAAACAAAAGTGCCTAAAATTATTAAAAAATAAATGATTTATGAAACTATAATGCAAAGTTTTTAATAAAGAACTCATCGTGTACAATTGAAATTTGGATGGAAACTATTTTTCTGTTTTTCTAGTGTTATTTTCTTCTTAAAAAATTTCGAAGTTTTTACGCAGTGACCCCTTGGCTCGAGAATCCTGGATCCGCCACTTTCGATCTCGCTTGAAAAACCCTCAAACTCTCTCGCTTCGTCTTCTTCGATCTTCTGCTTCCTCGTTACGATGACCAACAAAGCTGATCAATCTTCGGACACTGGGGGTTCAAAGAAGGACTTCACTACGGCAATCCTTGACCGCAAGAAGGCTGTGCATCGCCTTGTTGTGGATGAAGATATCCATGGCGACAACTCTGTCGTCAAGCTCCACCCAGAGTCTATGGAGAGGCTCCAGCTATTTCGTGGGGACACAATCTTGATCAAGGGAAAGAAAAGGAAGGACACAGTCTGCATTATAGTTGCTGATGACAAATGTGAGGAACCAAAGATAAGGATAAACAAGGTTGTCAGGAGCAACCTACGGGTTAGGCTTGGAGATGTCGTTTCTGTTTACCAATGCGCTGATGTCAAGTATGGAAAACGTGTTCACGTACTTCCTGTGGATGACAGTATCCAAGGGGTCACTGGAAATCTGTTTGATACATATTTGAGACCTTATTTTTTCGAGGCCTACCGACCCGTGAGGATGGGTGATCTCTTCC
This sequence comes from Prunus dulcis, assembly GCF_902201215.1. Taxonomy (NCBI): domain Eukaryota; kingdom Viridiplantae; phylum Streptophyta; class Magnoliopsida; order Rosales; family Rosaceae; genus Prunus; species Prunus dulcis. The sequence goes on along the minus strand of NC_047653.1, from coordinate 15,982,433 downwards.
TTGTGAGAGGAGGGATGAGGAGTGTGGAGTTCAAGGTTGTCGAAACTGACCCTCCTGAGTACTGCGTGGTGGCTCCCGACACCGAAATCTTCTGTGACGGGGAGCCTGTGAGAAGGGAGGATGAGGAGAGGTCATTAGATGAGGTTGGATATGATGATGTTGGTGGAGTAAGGAAACAGATGGCTCAGATTCGGGAGTCGGTGGAGCTCCCGCTGAGGCATCCTCAGCTGTTTAAGATAATTGGTGTAAAACCACCAAAGGGTATTCTGTTGTATGGACCTCCTGGAACTGGTAAGACTCTAATTGCCCGTGCTGTGGCTAATGAGACTGGGGCATTCTTTTTCTGCATCAATGGACCAGAAATCATGTCCAAACTGGCTGGGGAGAGCGAAAGCAACCTCAGGAAAGCTTTTGAGGAAGCAGAGAAGAATGCACCATCAATCATCTTTATTGATGAGATCGATTCAATTGCTCCCAAGAGAGACAAGACAAATGGAGAAGTTGAGAGGAGGATTGTTTCCCAACTCTTGACACTCATGGATGGACTAAAATCCCGTGCGCATGTAATTGTTATCGGGGCTACAAATCGTCCAAATAGCATTGATCCAGCTCTCAGAAGGTTTGGAAGATTTGATAGGGAAATAGATATTGGTGTGCCAGATGAAGTTGGGCGTCTTGAGGTTCTGCGTATTCATACCAAGAACATGAAGCTTGCTGAAGAAGTTAATTTAGAAAAGATAGCTGAGGACACACATGGTTATGTTGGTGCTGATCTAGCTGCTTTGTGTACAGAGGCTGCACTCCAATGCATCAGAGAGAAGATGGATGTGATTGACTTAGAAGATGAGGAAATAGATGCCGAGATACTTAATTCAATGGCAGTTACAAACGAGCACTTGCAGACGGCTCTTGGCACGAGCAACCCATCCGCTCTTCGTGAAACAGTTGTTGAGGTGCCGAATGTTAGTTGGAAAGATATCGGAGGTCTTGAGAATGTAAAGAGGGAACTTCAAGAGACGGTTCAATATCCAGTGGAGCATCCTGAGAAATTTGAGAAATTTGGAATGTCACCCTCAAAGGGAGTTCTTTTCTATGGCCCTCCTGGATGTGGTAAAACTCTTCTTGCCAAAGCTATTGCCAATGAGTGTCAAGCAAACTTCATCAGTGTCAAGGGACCTGAATTGCTTACAATGTGGTTTGGAGAGAGTGAGGCCAATGTACGTGAAATTTTCGACAAGGCCCGTGGATCTGCTCCATGTGTCCTGTTCTTTGATGAACTTGATTCCATTGCTACGCAGAGAGGTAGCAGCGTAGGCGATGCTGGGGGTGCTGCTGATAGGGTACTGAACCAACTCCTTACAGAAATGGATGGAATGTCTGCAAAGAAAACTGTTTTCGTCATTGGGGCCACCAACAGGCCTGACATTATAGACCCTGCACTTCTACGTCCAGGCCGTCTGGATCAGTTGATTTACATCCCTCTCCCTGACGAAGAATCTCGCCATCAAATATTTAGGTCTTGCTTGAGGAAATCTCCTGTTTCCAAAGATGTGGGCATCAGAGCCCTTGCCAAGTACACCCTAGGATTTAGTGGTGCTGATATAACAGAAATATGCCAGCGTGCGTGCAAATATGCCATTAGAGAAAACATTGAGAAGGATATTGTGAGGGATAGGAGGAAAAATGAGAACCCTGAGGCTATGGAGGAGGATGTTGATGATGAAGTGGCAGAGATCATGGCAGCTCATTTCGAGGAATCGATGAAGTATGCTCGTAGGAGTGTTAGTGATGCTGATATCCGTAAATACCAGACATTTTCTCAGACATTGCAGCAGTCAAGAGGGTTGGGAACAGAATTCAGGTTTGCAGACAGAGCTGCTGGATATGACCCTTCTGCAACTGCTTCTGCTGGGGCTGATGAAGATGACTTATACAGTTAGGATCGTTTTGTTTCCTGTATTTTTCGTGTTTGAATTCCAGTTTTGCTTTAGAGAGAAAAATCGTAGATGAATTTTGAGCTGGTTGACAGCATAACATATGATTTGGTTTGATTGTGTTTTTTCTTTTTTTCTGTCTTTTCTTGTTGTATTTGTAGCTAGAAATACAAACTGATTTTATCTACTTTCTGGATCAAATATCTGTGGTTTCGTCTCATAATTACTGACAATAATTTCATTCAGATGGAGTCCAATAACTTTTTTTTACTGCACAAATGACTTAAACATCCTATGTCATCATTTTAACTTCATTCATCAAATAACCTTTTAAGCTTTTAGTATATAGATGAGTACAAATTTCTAGTCACTTCCAAGTTCAATGTAAACTTGAAAGAAACTGGGGCAAAAAAACCTCCAATGTAAACTTGAAAACCAGGATCTAAGCAACACACCATTAATGGAAAACTAATGGAAAAATAATGGACCAACTGTATCACTAACCCAATAATACCAATCTACATGCTACAATTCCAAAATTAGGGAAAACCATATTAGATCAAACTAGCCCCTCAGTTGCTGCTGCAGAGTAATACAAGTAAACAAGAATTAGGACAGAACTTTGAATCATTTCAAGCAATTAAATTTGCAACTTTGGTCCAGCTCATATACCAAATCTGCGAGGAGGCTGAATTCTTGGAACCATTGCAGACCTTGCACCGTAATCTGCATATTGGCATGTGACTTGCTAGGCATTTTTAGGGCTTCAATTGCTCCTTCAAACATATCCATGACTTTTTCCATAGAAGGATGATCACTAGGCTTCATATGCATGCACAATAACGCAGATACGATCACATACAAACATAAGGGAATGCAAATTTGACTTGAATGCTCTGAAAATGCATTCAAACTCTTTCTTCTCCCTGCCATTTCTGTAAGGAAAAAAAAGACATTCCAAAACTACAGACATGTACGTTATAAGAGACACCGCCAACATTTGTTCCTCTTTCTGCAGTAAAAAGAAACCATGAGCCATTCAAGAGAGATTTTATATATACATTTTGTCACAGCTTAGGCACAAAGTCATAAACAATATCGCGCTTTGATCCTTTACAGAAAACAAAAGCCGATTTGTGTTTGTCCTCAAAACCTCTGGTCATCTTTCTAATGTCTTAGAAGAAGTCTTATTGGCATGAGGTTTTTAGTACTTTGTAGATGATCTTGAATGGTATTATACCTTGACAAGTGTCTTTTTAGCCATTTATAGATACAAGGCATGGTTGTTCCAAACACCAATTTTGGTGCACCGTGGGCTTCTGTGTGGGATCATCACAAAAACAATCTCATATTTTTGTTTTTTTTTCTTTTCTTGAGTTAAGTTCTTTCAGAAAGTGTCATTGTATTTTGTTTTTATAGTCAACTTTTCATATAACTTTTTTTCTTTTTTGGGACCGGCACTTGGCACAACATTTTCGTTAATAATTGGGAAATAACGATCTATAACAGTGCATTTAGATGAGGAAATTTAAAAGTACAAAGGATTTCATAAATGACGGAAATTAATCTTCTAGAATTTGTAAAGTTTCTTATTTGGGTGATGGATTTAAAACACGGAATTTAACATTTATTTGTAAAGTTATCTTTTTTAAAAACTCAATCTCTCTTGGGATTTTAGAAATGGCGACTTTTAAATAAAATTTAAAGTTGGGATTTATGATCTCCAAATTTCATGTTTTTTCCCACGCGGAATTTCTAAATTTCTATTTTTTTTAAATCCGAATTGGGTCATGTCAATTTAGAAATTCTGAGTTTTGTCAAAATCCCATATTTCCCTCATCCAAACACACTGTTACCGTAACAGTGTGTTTGGATGAGGAAATTTAAAAGTACAAAGGATTTCATAAATGACGAAAATTAATGTTCTAGAATTTGTAAATTTTCTTGTTTGGGTGATTGATTTAAAACACGGAATTTAACATTTATTTGTAAAGTTATCTTTTTTTAAAACTCAATCTCTCTTGGGATTTTAGAAATGACGACTCTTAGATAGAATTTAAACTTGGGATTTATGATATCCAAATTCCATTTTTTTTCCATGGGGAATTTCTAAATTTCTATGTTTCTTTATTCAAACACCGGAATTGGTTCATGTCAATTTAGAAATTCTGAGTTTTATCAAAATCTCAAATTTATTTTCCTCATCCAAACGCACCATAAAGGAAATTAATTTTGTTTCCTTTCGATAAAATTTTGTTTTGTTTTTAATCAATCCCGTGTGTTTCATCAAATAGAGAGTAATATTAGGAAACACATTTATATACTATATTTTTTGGATGTATTTTCTTTTTCATCACATGTATAAATGTAACACGACTAAAGTAGAAACAAAACGAAACACACCATCTTCTTTTATGAAGGGAGTATAGAGAATACATGTCTTTCACATCTAACTGAAAAACCTACTAGAATTTTTAAATCAGTTAAAAAAAAACACCTTACAGATGTGAATTAGGTTAATTGACCGGGAGAGTGCATCCGTTTCCACGTCTTTCAACAGAAATAAACGTAGGCCCAAAATTGGCCCAACTGGAGGCCCAATTTGAAAGTCACGAGTCTACAACCGAGTCCAACGCAATTGAAGAGGCCGTTCAAAATTTGGTCCACCCAGCGTCAAATTAGACTTCTTTACTTTTGGGGAAGAAGATTTATATCATAGAGGATGGTTTTGGGGAACACTTGGTTTTCTCCAGCGAAAAAGAAGGGAACACTGCTTTTGGCCATGGGGAACGCTTGGTCTGCTCCGGAGAGAACGAAGCTGCGCAAGAAAATGGCGGAGCAGCTGATGGACAAAGGGAACCCTAGCCTCCCATGGGAGCTGATAGTGGAGATTCTTTCATGGCTGCCAGTCAAGTCGTTGGGCCGCTTCAGGTGTGTATCTAAGCCATGGAATGCTCTCATCGCTGACCCTAATTTTATCAAAATGCACTTTAACAAAACTTCTGAGAACGATGATGTGTTCTACCAAAGACGAAGACTCATCTTCAATGAGCCAGGTTGTTGTTCCCTTTACTCTGTTAACCTCGACCAGTTAATTCTGAATCAGAATAATGATCATGGTGCTGATGATTTGATTGCCCCTGAGGCCCACTTGGTTTGCGGTGACCTACCATCTTACAGGGTTGTAGACCTGTTTTACTGTGATGGTTTGTTGTTGTGCAAGCTAGCAGAAATGCCAATGACGATATATCTGGTTAACCCAACTACCGGGGAATCCGAGGAACTGCCAGAGGCACCAGATAATATACAACACCTGGGTTTTGGATTTGATCACTCCACTGATGATTACAAGGTGGTTTCTGCTGTGTTTTACGATATGCTTGTGTTTTGTGTCTATTCGTTGAAAACCGGTTCATGGGAAGAGCTTGAGTGTTCACTTCCCTATTCTGGGGCATATACCTTTCATGCTGTCCTGCTCAATGGAACTCTTCATTGGATAATGGAAACACCAGACCAGACATCCATGATTGTAGCTTTCCTTTTAGAAGAGGAGCAAGCTGGAGAAATTCCTTTGCCGGTTGAGTATTCCAGTGATGCGGGAGATTGTGTGTTGGGGGTCTTCAGGGACTGCCTATGTTTAACACATTGTAGTGATGAAAGAACTTATAATGAGTTTTGGGTCATGAATGAATATGGAGAGGGGCAGTCGTGGACTAAGATAAAGATCTCCATCCCTTATTCCGAATTATCACTTTCAGGTTTTTGGAAGGAAAATCATGATCTGTTGGTGTTCCAGAAGCAATTGGTTATGTACAATTTTAAGGAACAAGGCTTTTGCAATCTATCAATCCCTGGATTTCCCCATGTTGATTGCATTGGAACCTACTTGGAGAGTCTTGTTTCACCGAATTACTATGGCATTACTGATCGAGAACTTTAAGCATAAGGCAAATGCTGATAGAAGAGGTAAAGTAGATGAATCCACCCAATCTCTTTCCAGACTTTATTGTTTGTTTGAATTTCTTTCTGGTATTGTTTATGCACTATTGAACAAAGTTTTTATGGTTTTATTAGTTGATGGTGTTTATTTTTAATATGCCGAGCTTAGGCTTTCTTAATAGTAGAGTGTTCATGTATTTATTCTCTATTTTTCAATGATTGGAATGGCAGTCATGCTCAGAAACAAACTGATATTAAGAAACCAAATACATTTTATACCTTTTTTTTTTTGCTTTGTTAACAATGATTGTTGGTGCTGCATTTGCGTTATGGTGTTATCCTATCTCTCTTCTACCCATGGAATGATTCAGAATAGTATACATGTTCAATCTATTTGGTAGTTAACAAAACCATAGGACATCCAGGATTTTGTATGTGCTTTTCATCATCAGTCCTAGTGTTGTTGTATGTCCTGAATGTAACAGTTTTCGTATCAAATATCTCTCTGCTCAATGTTTTCGTACTTTTACCTTGCATTTTCCTGTGTACAGTAGTTCTTTGCTAGATGCTCATTAGACAATAGCAAAAGCTTGGCCCTGTTTTGAAGTACTTTGCCATGGAGCATCTAGTTATTTGTTTGCTAATAGCACGTAATGATTTCATTACAAATTCACATATGTTTGGCATTGATCTGACAATTCTTTTAAAGAACGCACATGTTAGGTGTTCCTTCATGAAGCACTGAAATTGTTTCTCTAACAAAAAAAAGCAATGTTGTCGATTTCTTCCAATTACTATAAAATAAAATATATAAAAAAAAAAAACATCTTTGTTTATCTAAAAGCAGTTTTGACACAATTAAAAGCACTTTAAAGTACACGCTTCTTGTTGGAGACGAGTTTTTGATAGTTTTATTGGTTCATGGTGCTTGTTTTTGATATGTCACGCTTAGGCTTTCTTAATATCAGAGTTTGTATGGTTTTTTTTTTCTCCTGTGGAAGGAATGGCAGGCATGCTCAGAAAACAATTATACTAAAAAAAAAAATTTAACAAGGATTTCTGTGCTGCACTTGCATTATAGTTTTATCCTATCCGTCTCTTTCACCCATGTGATGATCCGAAACAGTATACATGTTCATTTTATTTGGTGTTTAACAAAACCATAGGACAGGCAGGATTTCATGTGTTTTTCATCATCATTCCTAGTGTTGTATTGTATGTCATGAATGTGACAGTGTTTCGTGTCAAATATTTCTCTGCTAAATGTTTTCATACTTTTACTTTCCTTTTGCCTTCATACAGTAGTTCTCTGCTAAAAGCTCTGGCTTGTTTTGAAGTACTTCTATATCAAGCTTTTAGTACCCTTTTTGCTAAAAGCACATAAAATATTTCCTTGGAAACTATTCACCTGACAATGCTTGTAAAGACTACCTATGCGTGCTTCTGAAGACTGCACCTTTACATGCTTCTTCACGAAACACTGAAATTGTTTCTCTAACTGAAAAAGCATTGTTGTCTGTTTCTGGCAATTTTTTTTTAAAAAAAACCATGTTTGGTTATCTCAAAGCAGTTTTGACACAATAACAGCACTGGAAAATACACCCTTTTTGTCAGACATGAGGTTTTTATAGTTCTATTGGCTGATGGTGATTGTTTCTAATATGCCAAGCTTCGGCTTTCTTAATATCGGAGCCTATATGTTTTTCTTTTTTCTTTTTCTATCAATGGAATGGCAGCCATACTCGGAAACCAAACTGATATTATGAAGAAAAAAATTATACTTGTTTTTTCTTTATTAACTAGGGTTTTGGTGGTGCATTTGTATTGTAGTTTTGTCCTATCTTACTCTTTCTCCCATGGAATGATTCAGAACACTATGCACGTTCACTTTATTGGGTAGTTAACAAAACCATAGGACGGGCAGAAGTATGTGTTTTTCGGCATTGTTCCTATGTTGTATGTCATGATTCATGAATGTTATAATCTTTCATGTCAAATATTTCTCTGCTTAACATTCCTGTACTTTTACTTTCCTTTTGCCATTGTAGAGTAGTGCTTTGCTAGATACTCATCAGGAGACAGAAAACGCTCGTGCCTGTTTTGAAGTACTTCTATATGAAGCATCTAGTACCGTGTTCACTAAAAGACAAACAATTTCATTTGAAACTCAATTATGTTTTGCATATTGACCTGAAAATACTTTTGAAGAATCCTATTATGTGCTTCTTCATGAAGCACTGAAATTGTTTTTCCAACCGAAAATGCATTGTTTTCTAATTTTTTCCGAGTATTACTTTTATATATATATATATATATATATATATATATATATTTAAAGCACTTTTGGCACAACTGAAAGCACTACACGCTTGTTTGACACAAGTTTATTTATTTATAGTAGTTTTTGGTTGATGGTGCTTGCTTTAATATGCCGAGCTTAAGCTTTCTTAATATTAGAGTCTGTGTTTTTTTTTTCCCTCTTTTTGTTTTGTTTTTAATAACAAGAATTTGTGTGCTGCATTCACAGTATAGTTTTATCCTATGTGTCTCTTTCACCCATGGAATGACTCAGAGCAGCGTGCATGTTCGTTTTAATTGGATTTAACAAGACCATAGGACAGGTAGGATTTCGTAGGCATTGTTTCGTCCTCATTAACGCTTTTGAAGAAAGCACCTGTTAGGTGCTTCTTCATGTAGCACAGAAATTGTTTCTCTAACTGAAATAGCATTCTGTCTATTTCTTCCAATTGTTAATAAAGGCAGATTGGTTATCTAAATTATTTTTGACACATTTAAAGCACTTCCAAATACATCCTCCTTGTTAGACACGGTAGTTGGGTGTATAGATACAAGTCGATGAAGTTATATGATTAATGAGTCTATAGAACTAGTATATCACTGCTTTTGGATGCTTCTGTTTGTTAGATTGGTTTTGTAAGAAAATCAAGGAGTCAAGAGAGCTTGGTTCTGAGTTCCTAATATGTTTCCATTTCCTTTTATTCTGTTGGCTTTTAATAAGTGGCTAATATGATTGATTATTCCTGGTTCTTCTATGAGTCATATTTACTGGGGTTGACTTTCCAACATTGTTACAGTGATAATTTTCTCTTATGCTTGGTTTTCATTAATGATTTTGCTAACTGATTGAATGTTATTTTTCAAAGAAATTTTGGCTTGTTGCCCCCTTTTCCCGTTGTTTCTGTCACATGCGGCCCCTTCTCATAAGTTTTCCATGCTTTTATTGTTTGTCTTCGGTTTACAAATTAAATGCATTTATGATTTAGTTATGAACTTTGTAAAGATATGAATACTGGTATTTCATGAATTTTTTTTCATTTTATAGAAATGGCTGCTTGAAATCTTTACGTAATGCCATCCTTGTGTCACAGGGGCAGATGTGTTTTCTCCAGAAGACATTAGGTTCCTTTTCTGGTTCTAGAAGAAATTATCTTGAAGACCCAAAAATTGGTTGGTTTGGCTGGCTATCGTAGGATGTACCGGTACAAAGATTTTCCAGCGGTTCTGACTGTCTCTTCCCGTTGCATCTTTATGTTTTGAACAATGTGTTAGGTGTTCTTTGTGAAATCTTCGTTGATAGATCAGTTTCATTTTGGAATGATGGTATATCAATTGGTTCCAAAGCACTCCTAGGTTATGTTGATGTTTTCTTCATCTGCTTTAACATCCTTAAAGAAATTGCTAGACAATTCAAATGAAAGTTTATAGGTTGTTAATTGCTGCAGTATCCTTGATTACGATGCTTGTTTAAATTTTAAGTTAGCATAACTGGTTGAGAGAATTAGCCCACCCCCAACTCGTGAGTTCAAGTAAGGCATTAGGCCTCCCCTTTGCAATTTGGTAAACTTGCTGGTGCTTAAATAAAGCATTGGTATCGAAGTGAATCCCGTAAGAACCGAAATTTTTGCTAGCCTTGAATAGGGCTAATTATACAGAGTCTGTCTTACACACGCTATGAAAGTATTCTTGGAATGGTGTAACAATCTCTCAGCTACACCTACTTATTCAGAATAAATTACATTTAAAGTGGCCTCGTATTTGAATAAACGAAATACTTTCACATCATTTGGTGGTGAATAAGTAAAGAGACTAAAATAGTACTTGTATGAAAATTACTATCTAAGTCGAGAATTTCTTTTATTTCTTTCCCTTTCTTTTGGGATGCTATACTCTTTCTAGAAGTTTGATTTTCATGGTATGTTTACTTGTTAATGAGTATTGAAATTATTCCGATTCCTGACTTCCCTTGTATTTGCTAATGCCTTCTGATTAGGGGAAATAGTTGATCTCACGCCCATTCCTTCTCGCCTATTCATGATTTCCCTGATTCATTACTTTCCCCATTTCAAAAAACATAAATGTGCCATAAATTTTTTTTTTCTTCTAGGCATATCGTTTTGGAGTCCACAATAACGGAAATTGTTTTTATTTGCAAGGGCAATTGGATTATCAACTGTCATACCCGAAGGCCCAAGTTTGACGGGCCCAACTCCAAAAACAACTGCAAGTCAAGTCCTGACGAGTTCTGCCCGGAGTCTGACTCAGCATTAACACACAACTTACATTTTGTTAAGACACGCAGGCCACACTTTCTAGTTGTTCCCGAGGAAATGTGGCTGGAAGAAAATGAGGGAGCAGCTGATGGAAACCCTAACTTCCCAATGGAGATAATAGGTGGTGGGTTGCCAGTCAGGTTGTTATGCCGCTTCAGGTGTGGATCTAAACCATGCAATTCTCTAAATTGGAACATAATTCACTCTACTCTTTGAATGTGGATGAGTTTCCGAATCGTAATCATGCATTTCTAACTCCCGTTGTTGTGCAATGACCTGTTGATTATGCACAATTTTTACGAAGCAGTCAGAATCTTTCAATTTATGGATTTCCAAAGTTGGTAGAGCTGGGATGTACAGGGAGAGCCTTGCTTCACCCGTTACCTTACGTTATTGACTGAGAACATTAAGCATGAGACAACTGTAGATAGGAGAGGTAAAGAAGGTAAATCCACTCAATCTCTTTCTAGACTTTCTTGAATGTTAAAAATTGTTGCTGTATTTTTGGTGCATGACTGAATAAGGTTTTAATAGTTCTACCATTGTTTGATGGTCCCTGTGTTGAATACAAATGCTTAGCTTGTACTTTGACTAAAAGGAGTCGCAAGAAGTTGCTTCGATCACCGCACATATGAGCATACATTGTTTTGTTAGATGAATTTTTGTGGTTTTAGTTTTGTCATGTCAGTTTTTTTCAGCCTGGAAATTATTCAAAGATAGTATAAATATTCATAGGCTAGGCAGGATTTGTTATGCGTTTTTTTGTCACCATTCTACTGTAGTATTTCCCAACATAATAATGTTTTCATGCCAAATATTTATCTGCTAATTTTTATTTTTTTTTTCATAATTTGACTTTCCTTTTGTCCTTCTAGAGCTAGGTACTCAATAGGAAACAGCAAATTTTTGGGAATGTTTTGAAGTGCTTATGTTCAAGAACTTTTGCTCAGTAGCACCTTTTGTTAGAGGCACATAGAAAGTTTCCTCAAATGCTCAAGTGGTTTTGCAGATTCACTTGACATTGCTTTCGGATAAGGAACCTATTATTGTTTCTTGATCAGGAAGCACTAAAAGTTTCTCCAAAAAGAATTCTTATCTATTTTTGCCGAAGATTAACCGTTTTAGGTATCTAAAAGTTTCTTTCAATACATCAAAAGCACATCCAAACATACCCTTCTTGTTAGACGTGGTAGCTGGGCTCATAGATACAAGTCCTTGATGTTATATATTGGCTAGCCTCGTACTACTCATATCTCTCACTCATTTTGGGTGTTTCTGTTAGATTGGCTTTGTAAGGAAATCAAGGAGTCAAAAGAATCCTGTTGTGAATTCCTGAGACGTTGTCATTGCTTTTTCCTTTTTACCTTTAGCTTTTAATAAGTACCTCATGTCATTTATTCCTGGCTCTTATACTAGTCATGGCCCAATATTTGGGGAATGAATTTTTTCTATTGTAGGTTGATCATCCTTTATTCTTTATTTTCATCAATGATTTTGCTAACTGATTGCATGTAATTTGTTGAGGAAATGGTGGATTGTCCTCTCCTGCCAGCGTGGTTGTTTTCATCACTTGCACCCTTGTCTCGTAAGGTTTTTCTTGAATTTTTTTTTTTAGTCTTCAGTTTTCATATTTAAATAGATTTATGATAAGCTTCTGACCAAAATAAAAAAATAGATTTATGATAAGTTTCATTTTGTTTTATTTATTTGTAGAAATGAAACTGAAAATCTTTTATTCATTTCCATACTTGTGTCGCAGGGGCAAATATGGATTCACCATAGGAAATGAGCTTCAAGACTCCAGAAGTGGTTGGTTTAGCTATAGTAGTGATGTACAAGTACAAAACTTTTCTCATAGTTCTCTGTAACACTCATTTTCCCATTACATCTTAGGGATTCAGATGAAGTGATTCCAAATGTTGGAATCCAGTTTATTTATACTATTACAGTCCATGTATCAGAAGAATAAAATAAATGAATTTCAAATGATTCCGTGCATATAGTTGTTTCAAATATTTTCTTTTTTAGATAATTGTTTCAAATATATTCAAATTTACCCTATTGTCAAATTCAAGTACTTTATTTCAAATACCTCCATCCAAATGGAGCCTTGATATTTGTGGGGCATGCTGTGATGACAGATGAGTTACAAAACAATTGGTTCCAAAGTGCTTCTCGTTGCTGTTCATCTTTCCATGATCGTTCCAACCCACTTAAAAGTGAATTACAAGACGATTCAAATGAGAGTTCATTGATTTAAATCGATGCAATAAGTTCCATTTCATTCTTAAGGTGAAGGGCCCTTTTTGCATTGCCCTTGTCAAAGTGGTTGGCAATCAATGTCTCGTATACACATAAACTTGGGGCTATTGAACGATCTTTCATGATTCCAAAATACCTTTCTGCTTCCTCCACTTTCCCACATTGGCAGAAGCTCTTTATCACGGATGTAAAAACCAATGCTCCTGGAGAAAGCGACCTGGACTCCATCTCATAATAGAGTTTCACAACCTCCTGAATCTCACCTTTTCTCCCATACCCGTCAATCAGATGAGCGTATGTGATGCTGTCCGGCAAGAACCCTTTATCTAATAGTATAGTAAACATTGTATTTGCTTGCTCTGCATCCCCTGTTTCACATAACTTTCCGACCATCTCATTGAAGGCCAAACGACATGGGATGAACCCGCTCTCCACCATCTTCTTCAAGTAACTCAAGCTTGCTTCCACTCTTCCTGCTTTAGCGCATCCCTCAATAAGAAGATTATAGCTCTCATCAAACGGCTTCAAATCCATATTTTCCATCTCATTCATCATGCCTTGTGCTTCCTCAATTCTTCCTTCCTCACAATGTGCTCCCATAAACAAGGTATAGACAAAAGAGTTTGCTCGAAAACCTCTCTTGAGCATTTCTTCATACACCTCCCATGCTGAGCATACATCTCCTAGTTTAACTTTAGCATAAACAATCAATGAGTAAGCAATTGTATCAAGAACCATATTCTTCTGCAACATTCTCCTCAACAACATCAAACCTTCTTCAACCCTACCCCCCTCCAAAATACTAAAAACCAGACTAGTATTCACAATCACAGAAGGAGAGCACCTCTTCCCATGGATCCTGTCCAACATGTCAACGCATTTCTTCAACTTCCCTTCCTTGCACAAAGCATCAATCAAGATTTTGATTGTCTCTTCATTTGGGTAATTTCTTTTTCCAACCATATGCTCATAAATCTTCCAAACCAGAGCAGTCTGGTCAGATTTTTGAACCACGTGAAGCAGAGTGTTGTAAGTTATAAGACTTAAAGGCAACCCATGTTCCCCCAAATAGCAACAAACATCAAAACCAGTCTCAAACATTCTCAGCTTAGCATAAGCCTGTAACAGCAAATCAAACACAAATGGGTTTGAAGCAGTAACCTCGTAACTCCTAAGCAATGAATCCACAACTGAAAATTTGGAACCATTTTCAGCAGTTTTCTTCAGAACTGATTCAAGCAAAGCTCTAGCATCCATGAGCAACCTGGCTCTGGCTAAAATATGAATGGTTATGGAGTAGGACCAAACCCCATGCTCAAAGCTTTTCCTGTGAGCTGCCCAGTGGAAGAAACCCAGAGCACGTTTTGCATCAACGGGTTCCTTCAATTCTAACAAAATACTATCGACGAGCCCTCCATCTAATTTAACAGATTCAAATTTGGTCGTCACAGTGTCCCAATTCCAACTGCTTCTGAATGAGTCACGAATGGCTTTGGCAACATCTTTTGGTGCTGAGTCTGTATTGATCAGTCGGGTTTCCTGATTGATGGGTATGGGAATTAAAGATTTTGAAATTCGACGCAGCCAAAAAGCCATGGACTAAGGATGAAGGAAGCTCTCCTATTTTGTGTGTGTGTGTGTATATATATATATATATATATATAT
>NC_047653.1:15925287-15967962 GCF_902201215.1 Prunus dulcis | reverse complement strand
AAGATGTAGGAACAAAGACGGAGTCCGCTTCGGTTTCTGGAAAATTCCGGAGCGTGTCCTGTCATTATTTATAAAGCAAAACTGAGCTACTTTTCAATGTGTACTATACCAACTCCCTCACCACAATTATCCAAAGTTAATTTTATTTACTTACCATTAAGCCACTATGTCTGTGGCCATGGCAAGTTTAGTTGCCCTTATTTTATTTTATATTTAGGGTTACACCATGTTTCCGTCGCCATATTTATTGGAGGTTTAATTTTTTTTAATTTCATTTACTGGTCTCTACTTCTTTCAAAAAAAAAAAAATTTAGAACAAAATAAGAAAACATGTTATTAGGCTCCATATGACATTATACATGAATAAGGGTGCTACATAGAGTAATAATAGAGATATCAACAGTAATAATAGAGACATGGATATGGATAACATCTAGTTTTTTCTTAACTCGACTAAATTATCTAAGTTTAGAGGTGGCAATATTGTGCACGTCCCATTAACACGACACAAATTCGCATGAAAATTTCAGTATTCATGTAATAACCCAAAACAAAATATCTAAAAAGAAATAAATATCTAAAAAGTAGGATTAATATCTTCTAGCAAAAAGACGGTTTTGCCCTCGCATATTTTAATAAGGGAAAATTTGACTTTTTTATCGAAAAAGAATTTGGCAATTCCGTTTGCGCCATTGCGTAGAGCACGGCGAAACGAGTCCGTAGACACGGAGTAGACCCGAATCGGAGTTGTAACGAAGAAAATACCGTCAAAATACCGCGAAAGGTCAGATTTTAATCTATTCTCTCTCTCTCTCCCCCGTCAGTTTTCTCTCTCCTCTCTCTCTCTCCCCTCCCGCGCGACTTCGACCCTTGACCTCCGCTTGTTCTCGGCGACGGCCCGGCCACCACAGGCCGAGCTGATCTCTGCTGTGAGTACCGTTGGAACCACCACTCGCCCGCCGTTCTTCTCCGACCAACCTCAGCCACGGGGACGCCCGGAATCGGCCGGAATCTGCCATTGTTGCTGACTTTCCAGTTTGAACTTCCAGCTCATTTTTCTCCTTCAATTCTCCACCAAATTTATCGAGTAAGGTATGGTTTCTCAGCTATTTTTCGTGTTCTAGCTGATGGATGTATGGGTTTCGATCGATTTTAGCTCCAAAGGGTTCGATTTTCGACTTGAAATTTGGTCGAAACTTCGGCTGCCGTGATTTACTGTTTCTGGTCACTTTTTGGGGTATGTCCAAGAACAAAAGTGACTCCAAATGGGGTGTTTTACCTAGGATAGGAGTTTGGAGTCTTGGTTTCGAGCGGTTTGGGCAACCAAAAATCGCTTTGGACACCCGAATCTGCCCGAGCGTGTGGCGGCGCATGGGCGAAGGTGGTGGAGTGAATCTGGCAAGTTTTGAGATCCTCGTGTCGTCATGAACGCGTAGGATTTCACGGATCTCGATTCGGAGTCCCTTTGAGCCCCGAACGGATTTTTCATATCGCGCGATCCTTGGGTGCAGTGTCGTCAAATTATTGGATCGCACTGAATTTTGGATATGTCGGTCTACATGATTTCAGGATCGTGTAGGATTCGACGGATTGTGAATCGGAGTCCCGGATACTCCGAAATCGCGAACCCTGGGGCTAGGGTTTGGATTTTAAGCAATAACGCGATTTCGGCTGATCCGACCGTCCGTTTCGGACCGAATTCGCAGGACATGGTTCCTTCTCTATGAGGAACCTTCAGAGAAGTCCAGATTGGCCATCGGAGATCGTGGACCCTACGGGTCCCGGGTTGGCCGATCTGGCAGCTTATCGCTTAACTAAGCGTCGGGTTTTCCAAAACTAATCTAAGAGTCTGAAAGGCTAATGTGGGCATAGGAGTAACTTGAAACGAATGAATGCACGTATTCCTAGGAGCCGGGGGCAGGGTGTTTAATTTAATTCTTTTATCGAGCAGTTTTATTAATTTATTATTCATGGATAATCAGGCACCAGAGGTCCAGTCGACCCGCAGGAGGGACCTTCGAAGGGTCCAGCTAGCTCGGACCACCAGTGAGTGGACTTTCTTTCATAAAGGATTTTATATAAATAAGTTATATAAATGATTATATAAATGAGTTTACGTAAATGATTTTATATTGAGTTTATATAAATGAGTTTTTATAAATAAGTTTTTATAAGAAAATTTCATTATTTGATCTTGAATAAGTATTCTTGCATGTCTTAGAGCATGTCTTATACTGTCAAATATTTTGAGTTATATATATTATGGAAGTTATTTTAGCAACAGACCTTGAGCTTTACATAACAAAATAGCAGCAGCATTGAGATTACAGTTAATTTATCAGATTTCAGAAGGGTTATTACATTTTCTAATTAGACCACATTGTACCCATTTATTTTTGGTGATTACCCAGAGTTGGACTGATGTCTACGGACATCCAGTCCGATTTCAGTTACGTCAGTGCACTTGACTTTGTCTCACGAGTTCTGAGGCCTTTCGGACCCGTGAAGTGTCGGGGAATTGGCTTCGGGGAACTTAATTGTCGAGTTGCCGAGAATTCTTTGCTCACTTCTGTGTCCCCGAGACCTGCTAGGATTGCGGATCAGGCTGACTGCGGTCCCCTGCATCCTGCCAGAGCGGCTCGAGTCGACTTGGTGTCATCGAGACCTGCCGGCGGATCAGGCTGATCATAGTCCCCTGATTTCGCCAGTTTGCGGCTCGGGTAGCCTGCGCGACGCCCAAGACCTGCCAGGGGAATTGCCGGATATGACAGGGGTACAAATAGGTGGTAGTTTCAAAAGATTTTGAGCTTTCTTTTATTCGATTATGACTTTCAGTTATTTTATGCCAGTTTCTTTGATATTCGCGCATCTATAGCTTTATATATTTGTTTAGTTATACGAGCATAATCATCAATAAGTTTTTACATGCTTATTTGAATACCTTGTATTGAAATATAGACAAACCCTCGATTTATATCCTTACTTATTTTTAAATGGGGGTTATTATGGTTATAAATTGTTTTCAAGAACATTATTTTTTGTCCACTCACATTTTCAACCTGTTTTTTGCCCCCAGGCCGTAGAAGTGCGCTGGATCCACCACCGGGCCATTCCTAACTTCTGTGCCACCAAATCAGGTAGAGTTTTGTGGAAAAATCCTTGAAACTCTGTAAACTTTAGAAAATGCTCTGATATCTCGTTTTAGTGGAAAACTGGAGCTGGTGAATACTTGGTTATTCTATTCTGGCAGTTGGTGTAGATTTATTTGATTGTTTGACAGGTGAAAAAATTTGGGTTTGGTCAAAATACAGGGGAGACTCTGCCGAATTTTCGGCAGAAGTCCAAAGAAAGTTTTCCTAGTAACTGTAGCAGGAGGGGTAAAATGGTCATTTGTGCCCGACAGTTGCCAGATGTCGGACACGCACAGGGCTTGGTTCGAATTCCAAAGCGGAATTAGGATCGGGTCCTGTCAATTCAGGTCTGAGTTATCGTGTCACGTTGATATCGTGTTGACCCGTTAGTTACCCGTTAAGCTATCGTGTCGTGTCGTGTCAATTCAGGAATACTCGTTAACCCGTTAAGCTCAGGGGTATTTGTGGAAAAAGGTATAACTTTATATTTTTAATCTATTGATTTAAAATATTATTAATATAATGCATCATGGTTAGTGCATATTTGCCTGAAAAATGATAAGACTTTAGAGTTGAAGGCCTGAAGCGTAGTGAAACCTTAATCATAATAAACTTCTACATATAGTACGCATCATTGTTACAGACCAGTAGTGCATATATATTGCCAGATAGTTGATTATTTGAGACAATGCCAATGGAAATGATATTTAATAACATCAATATTCTTATGGAAGCATCTTAACTTTTTCTGAATAGCACTTGATTCACTAAATTGTCTAAGTTTGTGGATGAAGAACCAAGTGGACCAGTAGCTTCTTCTGCAAGTTTCTTCCACTCCATGACCTTATTTTTCATCTTCTTTCCCTTCTCTCCCTCCATTAACTCTTTGATAAGCTTCTCTACCTCTTCCCTCTTCGCATCATCAGTAATCCCCATGCCAATTCCCCATTCATTGCAAGTATAGCGACAGTCCATTTGCTGGTCCCCGACGAATGGCCAACAGAGCATAGGAACTCCTGCAGTAAGGCTCTCAACTGTTGAATTCCAACCGCTGTGCATTAAAAATCCTCCGACTGAGGGGTGGTTGAGGACTTGCACTTGTGGGCACCACCCAACTATTAGACTTCTTTCCTTAGTTTCAGCCACAAACTCAGGCGGCAAAATAGCGGATTCTCCAATAACTAGATCAGGTCTAATCACCCAAAAGAATGGAAGCTTGCTATTTGCAAGTCCCCACCCAAACTCCACAAGCTGTTCTGGTGTCACGACTGCTACACTGCCGAAATTCACAGACAACTGAGTTTGGTGCCTTGGTGTTTAGCCACTCGAGGCATTCAGTTTCTTCTTTCCATGGACTGTATCCCATTTTCAAAGGGTGTTCTGGTATCTGATTGAGATGCAATTGAAGAGGGCCAACGGTGTACACATGGGGAAGCATAGATGAGAGAGCTTCCAAAACATCTGCCTCCAAGGCATCAAAAGTATGAAGAACAACTGCTGAAGCTTCATGAGCTCTTTCGGTTTCTTCCATGATGAAGTTAAATCCGGTGTCATCCAGATTTGTGTTTCGCACAAAGGTAGGGAGATCCCTTAAACGGATATCTCTCATTCCTGGGATCCAATCTATTACGGTGTCCAGATAGCCATTTTTGAAACAGCTCTCATCTGCAATAGACAAATGAAATTCAATTGAAGAAACATTTCATTTGCATGTTTAGAAACAACAATTGCTTTTAATTCATAGTTATATATTTCACCTTTGAGTGGAAAAAGTCCTTTTTCGACCACAGCGCGAAGTTGTTTAAATCCCATGAAGCTGCAGGCAGCTATAGTGTAGAACAGCACTATAGGGACTCCGATTTCTTCAGCTGCTGTGATTGTGAATGCGGACATGAAACCATCTGAAACTATGCAAGTCACAGGAGGATTGCTGGATGTTGATATGGCATCATTGTTGAGTTTTGTAAGGAGGGCATGAAAGGGAGCCAAGAAATGTTGTTTTCTGATGGATTCACAAAGCAAGGTGGCATCTGGTGTGGCATCTTCATCTGAATCCGGAAGGCTATCCGAGAAGGCTTCGAATTGAAAATCAGGCAAGCCATCAAGGGAATTGGGTCCTTGAGATTTAAGAAAGCGCTTGTGATTGAACTCTGTTTTAACAAAGGTTATGTGAAAACCTCTGTGGTGGAGGAGCTTTGCAAATTTAAACATTGCCTCTATATGGCTTTGATAAGGGAATGGAATGCAAACAGCATGTGGCTTAGTTGCTACTTCTCTGGAATCCATCTTAGCTTTTGTGTGTGCATTGCAGTGCTTGCAAATGCAGATTATTTGACACGACCCAACCCAATTTCCGCTTTGGAATTCGGGCCAAGCCCTGTGCGTGTCCGACACCTGGCAAATGTCGGGCACAATGACCTCTTTACCCTTTCTGCTAATAAATACTGTTAAAGCTTTCCTTAGACTCTTGCTGAAAATTCGACAGAGTCTCCCCTGTATTCGTCTAAACCCAAAATTATTCCACCTGTCAAACAAACTGATAAAACCACACCAACTGCCAGAATAGGGTAACTAACATATTCCTCAATTCTGGTTATCGACTATAACCAGATATCAGAGCAGTTACTAATTAATTACAAGACTTTAGGTAAATTACAATAAAAACCTACATTTCGGAAGTAGTTTGGAAGCTGGAAGTAGGCCTGGTGGTGGATTCCTGCGCTCTCAACTGCCTGGGGGGCGCAAAACATTTCAAAGTGTGAGTGGACCAAAATAAAGTTCTGGGAAACTGTATATGAACATAAATAACCCCCACTGTAAAAACATAATATTCATAAGAAAACTGAATCTGTAAACTGTACTTGAGTTATGATAAGTCCAAAGCATTTAGGTAAACATATATATATACAGTTATACACACAGAAGTATAAGCTGCTCGATATTAAGAAACTCAAATAAAATCACTGAAATCAATATTCGCATAATTGCACTGAAATTCCTTTAAGGTTACCAACTGGGTGTACCCTTTTAATTCCGTCAATTCCTGGTATCCGTCAATTCCTAGTAATCGTCAATTCCTCTGTTAATCCGTCAATTCCCCTGGCAGGTCTCGGGCGTCACACAGGCTACCCGAGCAGCAAACTGGCGAAATCAGGGGACTATGATCAGCCTGACCCGCCGGCAGGTCCTCGAGGACACGAAGTCAGCTCGAGTCGCTCAGGCAGGATACAGGAGACCGTAGTCAGCCTGATCCGCTATCCTGGCAGGTCTCGGGGACATAAGTCAGCCGAGCCGCAATCCTGGCAGGTCTCGGGACACCAAGTCTGCCGAGCCGCAAATCCTGGCACTCACGGTCCGAGCGTCCCCGAAACTCGTGAGGCAAATGTCAAGTGCACTGACGTAACGGGAAATAACCTGGATGTCCGTAGACATCATCATATCCGAAGGCAACATAAACCGAAGGCAACATAAACCGAAGGCAACATAAACCGAAGGCAACCTGGATGTCCGTAGACATCGTTTTATTTGACGGCAACCTGTTTCTGTAACTGGGTACCCACATTGGTTTAAGAACAATATATATATAAACTGCTGAGAAAATGTAATATAAACAGAGAATAATATTTCTGAAAAATCTATTGAATAACTGCATCTGTAATTCATCTATAGCTGTGCTGCCCCAAGAAAAGAGAAAACTTCTGAAAAGTCTGATAAATAGCTGACATTTGTTAAATCGGAAACTATACTGCTATTTAATCTGATGTAAATCTCAAACTCCGCTTTTTGTAAAAATTCTCTGAAATCTGATAATTTAACTGTATTCGTAATGCTACTGCTATTTGTTATAAAAACCTCAAGATCTGCTGCTCATATAATCTCAATACTGTATATAACTCAAAGTATTTAGCTGCATAAATCATGCTCAAAACTTGTAGAAATACTTATTCCATATCAAATAATGTAATTCATTTGCATAAAATCCTTTATAAAAGAAAGGTCCACTCACCACTGGTCCGAGCTAGCTGGACCTCTTGAAGGTCCCTCCTATGGTTTAGTTTGGCCTCTGGTGCCTGTTTAACCATGAATATTCAATTACTAAACTGCTCAATAAAAACATTAAATTAAATACCCTGACCCCCGGCTCCTAGAAATGCGGGCTCTCCTTTTAAAGTCAACTCTATGCCCACCGTAGCATTTCAGATAATTAGAATGGCCTTAAAAGACCGGAAACTTTACAAAGCGATAAACTGTTAGACCAGTCGATCTGGAACCCCGTGGGGTCCACGATCTCCGATGGCAAATCTGAGATTCTCTAGAGGTTCCTTACTGTGTAAAACCCATGTCCTGCGAGTTTGGTCCGAAATGGACGGTCGGATCGGCCAAAATCGCGTTACCGCTTAAAACCCTAACCCTAGCCCTAGGGTTCGCGATTCCGGAGTATCCAGGACTCCGATTCGCAATCTGTTGAATCCTACACGATCCAGAAACAATGTAGAACAACATATCCGAAATGGGGTGCGATCCAACGGCTAGACGACGCTGCACCCGGGAATCGCATACTATGAAAAATCCGTTCGGGGCTCAAACGGACTCCGAATTGAGATCCGCGAAATCCCACACGCTCGTGACGACACGAGGACCTCAAAACTGGCCAGAGCCGTGCCACCACCCTGGCCCACGCGCTGCCACACGCGCGGGCCGACCGGGTGTCCAAAGCGATTTTTCGGTCCGCCGAAAAATCGTAGAACCGAGACTCCAAACTCCTACCCTAGGTAAAACACCCTATTTGGAGTCACTTTTGTTCTTGAACAACCCCCAAAAAGTGGCCGGAAATGGCTGATTCCGGCGGCCGAAGGTCGGCCGATTTCAAGTCAAAATTTGAGCAACCTAGAGGTGAAATCGATCTAAATCCAGCCAACCATCAGTTAGAGCACGAAAAATAGCTAGAAATCGATACCTCACATGACTGATTTGGTGTCCAGATGAGGGAGAAACTGAGGTTGGAAAATCGGCCAAAACTGCTGCGTTTTCCAGCAGTTTCCAGCGGCTCCAGCAGGACGGCGGACGGGCTGAGGTTGATGGCGGGAGCTGGCCGGTGCTGCTGGGTCCGTTCCGGAGGGTCGGGGTGGCTTGGAAGGTGGCTGCCCTTTTGGTTTTTCTGAACTATCGGAGGGAGAGAGAGAGAGAGAGAGAGAGAGAGAGAGAGAGTGTGTGAGTGCTCGAACCAGAAGAAGGAGAGAAAAATAGAGAGAGTTCGGGTACTGTAGCGGTACTGTAGCAATAAGAAATTCAAAATTCCTTTTACGTCCTTTTCGTTTTTAGACCTTTTCTCGTTAGTTACAACTCAAAATTAGGCGTGCCACGTGTCTACGAACTCGTATCGTCAAGCTCTACGCAACGGCGTAGGTGGAATTGCCAAATTCCTTCTCGGTCAAGAAGTCAACTTGTCCCCCCTCTTAAAAGAGGTGAGTACAAAGTCGTCTTTCCGCTAGAATAAATTAATACTAATTTTAGGATATTTTGTTTTGGGTTTTTACATTATTTATACAGCAAAAGTGAGGTATTGTCCTTCAGAATAGCTACTTTTTTTTATTTTTTTTATTTTAAGAATATTGCAGGCTGCAACCATAGTCATAAGTAGGAGAAAGAATTTTATAAAACAAGGATAGCAAAATAGTATTATCCCGTTGCAACTAAGTTTTTCTCCGTAACTAGACTAATAAAACTGTGTTTTAGTTTAACAAAATTATCATTAATGTGAAGCGTTTTAGTCATAAAATAGTTTGATTGTAACTGGGTTAAAGTGGAAACAGGGACGGACCTTTAGTTTGACAAACCCTAAACCCTAAACCTACTTCTTTTTTCAAGCCAAAAAAATAAAATCCTAGCCCACCCACAGACATACCTTTAGTTTGGCAAACCTGGGCTATAGCCCAAGTGGCTTCTTTTTTCAAGCCGAAAAAATAAAATCCTAGCTCACCCATAGACGTACCTTAAGTTTGGCAGCCCAGGTGGCTTCTTTTTTTGCAGCCAAAAAAAATAAAATCCTAGCTCACCCAATTTCAATAACCTAACCTCATTTAGTTCTCCTCTTTGCACAGCATGTAGTGAATAGAAAGAGGAGGGGGGGATAATAATAAAAGAAAATCAAATAAAAAACCAACCAAAAAAAAAAAATAAACATATCATTTTGCCCCTGCATTTAACTGAAAAAGTTAACAAAATTGATGGCAGGACTATTTGTCCTTACAAAAGTGAAGTTAAAGGAACATGGGAACGATTTTGGAAATTGAGGGACTCAAATGCAAATCGGGTCTAAGTTCAAGAATGAATAAAACGATTAACCCTTGTCACGCCCCGGACCCGGGGGTTAGTGGAAACCCCGTGCCAGGTGCATGAGAAAATAAAAGGTAAAATATAATAAAAAGAAGCCGAAACATAAAATAAACTCTCTTTTTTTTCTTTTTTTTTTTATAAAAATTGCTCCCAAAATCTTAAAACTTTACAATTAAAAAAAAAAAAAAAGCTCTATCACTCTCATCTAGTTCAGCCTCAACTGTTTTAGTCCCTGTCTTGCCCACTAATTCATCCGAAAAATTAGACAGGGTGATGGATGAGAAACCACCGCTCAGTAGGGACATGAGACCTCACCACAGTAGATTGATATGACTAAATTAAGTGACATGTAATCACACAGCTAAATATCACATTATTAATAATAATGCATGAATGAATGCTCTTCATCTACTCCCGTTAATTCATATAACTGGACAAACAGACCTGCACGTCCCATACCATTCTTATACCACTTGGCCTCGAATGCCCACTTATATGAGCTGACACCCATTTCAATCATCTCATAATTCCCTTTTCGTTAGTCATCTTGTCTAACTCCCTGTCGCCAGTCCCGAATCACCCAATAAAAACTATGTGCACTGCGAGATTCTTGAGACCTGGTACCTGCCAAGAGTTAGACTCAACTACACAAAAGATATCCATCCCATTGCCCCCTTTTTCTTACTTTCTTTATCAACCCAAGAATTCCAGCCATCACCGATAACATATGATCATGTCAATATTAATAAAATAATATGATGATAATTAACAATACTTAAACACCCAATATCAATAATAATCAAATAATAATATCATGCATAATATAGTGCTCACGAAATTTAATTAGATCAATCTTTGTAAAAGGTCACCAAAAAACCCCTACTTCGATTTCAAAGTATTTCTCCAAATTAATAAGAAAATACACTCTCTCTCATGTTGAATGATATCTGTTCCTTTCATTAACACTCCTATTTATAGGTGGTGAGATGGCGGTAACAATGGAGAGGATAATAACAAAGCCCATTATCTTATCTATACGAAAAGATAACTTGGTTGCCACTCTTTTTTATAAGTTGCTATGTGTCAACGCCAGGAGATTTATTTCCAAAGGCTGTGACACCTTTTGAAATTATAAACTCCACCTCAAGCTAAGATAAAGCTTATTCACCAAATTGTAAGCATGAGCTGTCCAAATGCATGGTATCATATATAAATTTACAAAGTAAACGGTTTAGATTAGCGAAATACAATGCAGATTGGGTCCTACAAGAGTGTCCCTCAAATAATTATTTGAGGGATCCTTCAATAGAAACTCTCTGCAAATATATATAATTTTTTTAATAAAGGATATTTGAACTACGGTGTGCAAGTCTTTTTTCAAGCAAAGCGCCATATTCATTAAACCACAAAGATGCATTAGATCGGGTTTGATTTTTGAGCACATGGAGATCATTAGAGCTTAGTTTGTCTCAAGCCTTTCCAAGCATTCTATCTTCTTGTTATCATTGTTGAATTAGTAATCTCAAGGAAGATCGCAAAGTATGCGTTTGGGGTTTCTCCAGGGATGCGTTTGGGGTTTCTCCAAAGAATGAGTGACTATGACATCGGTATTTCTAGGGTTTATACGAAGAAGGATAATAAAAATCTAACTGGTCGCCACTATTTACCAGTTTGATTTGTAAATTGTACCATAATGAGTGAGCTTCCCTAACCCTAATTGAGAAGAAAGAAATTGAAAAGAAAAATAAACCTAATATGTCTCTTACCTGAGCCTTTCTGGCTTTTAGAGTACTTCAATCGATCCAACAAGAAAAATTGACAAACAAGTGGAAGAGAAGGAGAAGAGGGAGCTTTATACTGATGAACGTGGAAGAGAGCGATGGGAAGGAGAAGACTGAAACAAGGAGAAAAAGATGTGAGCGTGATATAGATGGGGTTATTTTAGGAATTTTGTAATTTTCATTAAAGTCCATTGCCTCTCCAAAACTGATTAACTGTTTTTCCTAATTGATTTCTCTCACATCAATTATTCATAATAAGTGATTTTTGTATCTCTTACCAAACTCGGTGGGTTTTCAAAATTTTCAAAATAATAAATTATTATAATCTCAAATAAACAATGTTAAACGAGCACTAAATACAAAACTTTTTTATTTTTATTTTTTATTTTTATGTAGTTGAATTGTATCTTCACAACTCAACATCGATATCACACCTAAAGAAAAAACATAAGCGTAATATATATATATATACAGAGTAATACTAGAGACACCAACAATAATGTGTGGCGATTTTTTATTTTTTATGCCAAGCATCTAGTCTTTTCTTAACAGCACTTGATCGACTAAATTATCTAAGTTTATGGATGAGGAGCCATGTGGATCAGTTGCAGTTTCTGCTAGTTTTCTTTTTCATTTTCTTACCCTTCTCTCCCTCCATCAACTCTCTAACAAGCATCTCCACTCCATCTCTCTTGACATCGTTATCAATCTGCATGCCACTGCTCCATTCATTGCAAGTATAATAACAATTGGTTTGCTGGTCCGCATAAAATGGCCAGCAGAGCATAGGCACTCCTGCAGTCAGACTCTCCATGGTTGAATTCCAACCGCTGTGTGTTAAAAACCCTCCAACTGATGGGTGGTTAAGGACTTCTTCTTGTGGGCACCAACTTGCTATTAGACCTCTTTCCTTCGTTTCCGCCACAAACTCAGGGGGCAAATATGCAGATTCACCAATAACCAAATCGGGCCTAATTACCCAAAAGAAGTGAAACTTGCTGTTTGCAAGTCCCCAGCCAAACTCTACAAGATGTTGCGGTGTCATGACCGCTACACTGCCAAAATTCACATAAACAACTGAATTTGGGGCCTTGGAATTTAGCCATTGAAGGCATTCAGTTTCTGCTTTCCATAAACTGTATGCGATAGGGCTCAAAGAATCTTCTGGTATCTGATTGAGAAGTAATTGGATAGGACCAATGGTATAAAGAGGTGGAATCAGCATAGATGAGAGAGCATCCATAACATCTTTTTCCAAAGCATCAAATGTAAGAAAAACAACTGCTGAAGCTTTATCAACTTTATCTGTTGCTTCCATGCAGAAGTTGAACAACACGTCATCATGATTTGTAGTTTGGAAGAAGGTTGGAAGATCCCTCAGACGAATATCTTTCATCCCTGGAATCCAATCTATGACCTTGTCCAAATACCCGTTTTTCAAACAGCTCTCATCTACATTGACAGCGAATTAATGAATCGATGAAACATTTCATTTGCAACTTTAACAACAAAATCTCGTGTCAAACTGTCTAGCAAACTATGATCCATTGATTAGGTTTTATTCTTGCATAAAAAGCACAGTCAGCTGGCATCTTATATGCATAAAGTCTCTGTACTATTTATATAGATGTTTCATTCACCTTTGAATGGGACAAGTCCTTTTTCCATCAAAGTGCGATACTGTTTAAAGCCCATGAAGCTGCTTGCAGCAACAGTGTAAAACAGTGTGACCGGGATTCCAAGTTCTTCAGCTGCTGTGATTGTGAACATGGACAAGAAACCGTCTGAAACTATGTAAGTAACGGGAGGAACACTACTTGCCGTCTCATTGAGTTTTACGAGGAGCTCAAGAAACGGAGCCAAGATCTGTTGGAATGTAATCCTGCAGCTGCTTTGCTTGAAGCTGAAGTCACCAAGCTCTATTATTATCTTTTATGTTTATTCCATTTTTCTGTGATGTAATTAGAACCATTGGATCATAGTCCAAGTGGATTCTCTAGCTTAGCTTTGGGATGACAAGTGTAAACACCTCATAGGGTGACAGCTGCATTCTGTTAGAGAAGAATCTCTTCTCTCTACTCACTACCGAGTGCTCTATGTAAGCAAAGTGTGTGTGACAGAATACAAGCATTCATTCATTCTTCTCCTCTTTCTCTTCCTTCTCTGAATATTGCTCATCTTTTCTCTAACAATATACAAACAAACCATAGAATTATAACAAGATCAAGAAATTTCTGAACGACTCACAAAGCAAAGTGGGGTCTTGGGTGGCATCTTTATCTGATTCGGGAAGGCCATCTGGAATGGTTTCAAATCGAAAATCAGGCAGGCCATCAAGGAAATCAGGTCCAAGAGATTTAACAAAGCGTCTATGGTTGAACTCTGTGTTGACAAGGGTTATGTGAAAGCCTCAATGGTGGAGGAGTTTTGCTAATTTGAGCATTGCCTTTATATGGCTTTGAGCTGGAAAAGGAAGACAAACAGCATGAGGCTTGATGGACATATTTTATATTATATATTTAACTTCATTCTTAGTATATTTTGGTTAATATTTTGGAAGAATTTTGATACTTTAAATTATATTTCCAATATAGGACTTTCGACTCTCTCTGGAGCAAAACATAATCAAATGGAGGAATTTTGGAGTAATTCCAGTTGGAGGACGTTCTTGTGTCACTTAGCTTGATCGTATCAAAATTTTAGAGTTTTCTTCCAAGCGGTTATTTTCTGGCAATAAAATAAAGGAGCAGTGCGTGGTGCTGGAATAGTGACGTGTTGGGCTTTCAATGCGTTTTTGGAGCAAAAGATGACCTCGGATGGGTTTGTGGCCTTCTAGAGAAGTGTTCAGAACATTTTTATCTTTAAAACAAGCTATCTTGGGCCAGATTTGGAGGAGATTTGGGGCCAAAACGTGGCTGGGCAGATTTTCCTATTCCAATTTGGACTTTATTTCCTAGTATTATTTTAATTAGTTTCCTTGTGGGGATGGAAAAGCTGTACATTGGCAGCTAGGTTTTAAGGGGTATTTAAGCTCTTTCTCACAAGGAATTTAGGACTTCTTTTTCACTTTTGAACTTTGCATTGTGGAGAGCAATTGCTAGGGTTTTGGGTTTTCACAACTTTCAGGTGTTTTCGTTCTTTTCTTCTTAATGATATTTTCTTGGATTTCAATTATGAGTATGCTTAACTAAATTTCTTTTGCTAGGGTGAAGCCTTGAACCTTAGCATGAATATGTGATTTTTATTTAATTGCTTATGATGAGTGCATGCCTACTTGAATTGTTAATCACTGTTTTAAACTATCTAATTGTCTTAATGCCTGATCACCATTAGGATCTTTAGAAAAGTAATTGGATGCAATTTTGGTCGGAAGGTTCCCTGAAATTGATGCTAGCTTCTTGTGATTAATAATTGTAATTTCACTTAAGATGAACACCACGTCTTAAGGGTTGCATGGTTTTTCAAAGGGTTTTCACAAAACTTAATGAGTCTTTCATGTTCAGATTTGATCCGAACGTCCGGACGGGTTGCATGTTGGATATACGTTCTGTGTTGGAGGTTCCAAGTAGAATATACATTAGGAAAACCTAACCTTCAAAGTGGCATGTGCAAATCATAAGTAATTGGTAAAAGTTCATAGGATTGCTAGGTGATGGTGAAATCCTAGTGGTTTTATAAATTGATATTCAAAACTCTTTCCTTCAATCATATTTGTTCTTGTTTTAATATTTGTTTTTAGAATCAACCAAATTCATAATCATCTTTCTTGACCTTTTATTTTAAGTAGTTATTTGGAATTTGTTTTTACTTAAATTGCTAATTAGTCCTTGAGGAAAACGACCTTGCATGAGCATCTATACTACAATAGCCTTGTATTCTTGCAAGTATTTTATGTGATTTTAACTCTGTTTGCACAGGTACTAAAAATCCTATCAAGAAATTAGCACCACTGCCGGGGACTATTTTAGACAATTTTTGTTTAACCTTTTTCTGATTTATTTTATTTTTAATTTTCGTCAAAACAACCCAAAAAAAATTGAAATTGAACAATTTTGTTTCTGTTGCAGATTCTGCAGACTGCATGGTCCAGAACCAGAGCGCACATTGCATAGACAGCGGAGAGAAGTTACTTGGGCTTGGGACTGTTCACTGCAGGGCACTTTTCTTCAGAATCTGTTTGCAAACGAGGGTAACATGGCGTTAGAATTACCTGCAGCAGGTAGACCACTCAGGGAGTCATTGGAAGCCCGTGCCACTGATGTTCCCAATTGCATTGTGTATCCTGAACAAGAAGAGGGTGATTCGTTCAAGATCAGGCACCATATGCTTGAAATTCTACCTACTTTTCGGGGGCTGCCTAATGAAGATGCAAACATACATATTGCAAAATTTATTGTGGGTTGCAAGAATATTTTGATTAGGGGTTTTTCTACTGAGGCTATTAAGTTACGTCTTTTCCCTTTCACTTTGAAGGACAAGGCAGAAACTTGGTTATTCACTCTACCAGCTAATAGCATTACTACTTGGCAGCAGTTACACACAAAATTCCTGAACAAATATTATCCAGCATCCAAGACATTGAATTTCAAGAGGGAGATTTTGACATTTACACGAAGCCTAATGAAGAGTTTCATGAAGCGTGGGAGAGATATACAGAGATGTACATAAAGTGTCCACATGTTAAAATTGATTCAGATACACAAATGAATATTTTCTTTGATGGGCTTAATCCTACATCTAAGAGCCATGTGAATGCATAAGCAGGAGGATCATTGTCAAATAAATCTGCAAGAGAGGCATTTGAACTGTTTGATATGATGGCTACAGAATCTCAGCAATGGGCAGCAGAACATTCACAGAAAAGGGGCATTTTTGAGTTATCAGTAGGTTCTCCCAATATGTCTGCACAAATGGAAAAAATGGATAAGAAAATTGATGCAAAGTTTGATATGCTTCTACAACATCTAGCAAGTTCTACACAGCAGCCACCTACATCAACAGTTTGCACTATATGCAGTATGGCTACACATGACATAATGGGCTGTCCACATAGAGACTCTTACCCAGAGCTTGTTGAACAACATGTCAATATGATGAACAGCTATCAAAGGCCTAGGAATGATGCATATGCAACTCATTACAATCCTGGATGGAGGGATCACCCTAATTTCAAATGGGGTGACAATCAGACTAATGCCAAACCATTCCAGCATGCACAAAAACCTTTTGTTCCCTCCAAACCATCTCTGGAACATCAACTTGCTAAACTGGCAGCAACAACTCAATCATTCATCGAGGGCAACAATCAAAGATTTCAAAATGTTGAAGCATCAATTAAAAGTTTGGAGCAACAATTTGGACAGCTAGCTACACAGATTTCAGACAGAGAAAAGGGCAAATTTCCTAGTCAAACAATTCCTAATCCAAATGGACGTGAAGATTGCAACGTTGTTCGGACTTTACAATATGGAAAAAGCTATGACAATCGTGAAAATAGCATTAAAGGAGCAGCAAGCAGTAGAGGGTAATACAGAAAATTTTGCAGCAGCAGAACCTGCCAAACCTGCAGAAAAACATAATCTGGCAGATCTAGAAACTGTTCCAAAACAAGTTCCTGAGCGTGTTTATGAGGCCCCAATTCCATATCCAGAACGTTTGAAGCCAAAAGCAAAAGATCAGCAACTTAAGGACTTTATGCAGACATTATCCAAGGTTCAAATCAACATTCCATTACTGGATGCAATCAAGAAAATTCCATCATATGCCAAATTTTTTAAGGAAGTTTGCAGCAGCAAAAAGAAGCCTTCAGATTTGGACAAAGTTATTTTGACACAACAGTGCAGCGCAGTTTTGCTACACAAACTACCACCTAAGAAAAAAGATCCAGGGAGTTTTAATATTTCTTGCGCTATTGAAAATTTTAATTTTAAAAGTGCTTTAATTGATTTGGGTGCAAGTATTAATTTGATGCCTTTTTCTGTTTTCCAGCAATTGGGGCAAGGAGATTTAAACCCTACATCAATGATACTTCAACTGGCTGACCGTTCAATTACTTATCAAAGAGGTGGTATTGAAGATCTAATTATAAATGTTGATAATCTTTATCTACCAGCAGATTTTGTGGTTCTAGACATGGACGAAGACCTTCAAACACCTATTATTTTTGGGAGACCGTTTATGGCAATAGCTAGGACTTTAATCGATGTGGAAGCTGGAACATTGCTCTTAGGGTTCAGGACCAATCTGTGGTATTTAATTTGTTTGAGGCAGCAAAACGTCCTACTGAACAGCAAGAATGTACGCACATTTACGTGGTAGACATTATGGTTCAAGACAGTTTTTATGCCGATTGCTGGGAAAAAGCGAAAATTGCAGTTTAATAAGCTAGAAGAAATTCGTCAGGGTGCTTATGATAGTTCTCGCATCTATAAAGACAGAACTAAGACATTTCATGACAGTCAAATTTTAAGGAAGGAATTTCAGCCGGACAACAGGTTCTATTATTCAATTCAAGGCTCAAGTTATTTCCAGGGAAATTAAAATCTCGCTAGACTGGACCTTACTTGGTGACTCAAGTTTTTCCTCATGGAGCAGTTCACATCACTAATGAAGTTAAAGACAACACGTTCAAGGTGAATGGTCACAGGCTAAAACCCTACGTGGAGACACCCTTTGACACTACAACCGAGTCGTTGACTCTAAAGGAACCAGTGAATTGACCACCAGACTTTTACAAAGTCTAGCTACAGACTTAAAATAAAGCGCTTATTGGGAGGCAATCCAATTTTTCTAAACTCTTTACTTCTTTTATTTTCGGAAAAAAAATAATAATTATTTTGTTGTTGTTTTCTTTATTTAGTTGCAGGAATTTGATATTATACCTACTCGCAACTTGAAGATTGACTTGCTCGCTGAAATCCGCCAACAGACGGGGATGAGTATCTCAGAACAAGGTAACGAAGTCTGCAATAATCACTCTTGTTCTTAATTACTTTCAACACAAAAATACCCACAATGAGACCTAGTTACGAGCACAACGTGAAGCTTACCGTTAACCAAGCTCAGGAACTCCGAGTGTATGTGGTGTTGGGGTTGAACTCGGTCAGGGTCAGCTCATTCGAGTCGTTGGGGTCGGAGTTGGGACGGATCTCGGTGAGGATCCGATTGTCTCTTCGACAAAGCCGCAGCGGATGGTGATTTTGATTTTGTTGAAGGTTTTCTAGATCTGGCACCCTGACACAGATGAACCCACACGACTATGCTCTGAAAGATAGCCAAGGCTCTTGAGTTCTTGCTAGAGATGACAAGGGGAGAGGGTGGAGATGGATGGGTTGAAACTGAGTGAAATAAAAAGAGAGCGTCTTTTGTGATTTTCAATCTGAGTTGCGAATGGCCAAAGGCGAGCTTTTTGGCTCTGGACTCCAGGTTAGACGAAGGGGATTCAATATTTTTCAATTGACACATGAACGCTGCTAAACCAGTATATATAGTAGCTGTCGCGATAATTTGACACATGTGCGGACTTGGGCTGTTGGTCAGCGCTCTTTGCATCCGAGCTACAGGTCCTGCGTTCGAATCACCGCAGCATCACCTCCGCATCCCTGGTGTGTTCTCTCTCTCTCTTTTTATTTATTTTTTTTTTTTTCCTTCTCTTTTACTTTTTTCTGTTTATGTTTTATGTTCTTGTCTTTTCTTTTTCTTTTTTCTTTTATTTTTTTTTTGTTTTTTCTCTCCTAATTACTTCTTTAGTTGTTTCCTTTGTTTATTTTCCACGCCTTGAGGACAAAGTGTGATTTAAGTTTGGGGGTGGGAAAGTAAATTTTATATTTTTCCTTTTTTGAGTCTTGTTTAAAAATTTTCATTTTTAAGTTAATATCCATAGATTATTTTAAAACGTTAGAACAAATGGACATGGTGAAGATCAATCCCACAATAGAGTCTTTTCTATTTATTGTTGCTTAGACACTAATTCATGAATTATACTTTGAAATTTGCACATCACATCAACATGGTTTTTGGGGAGTGAGATTGGAATACTTACTTTTTGTCCAAGTGTGTTTTAATTTCTGTTCAATATAAATAAAGTTAGTATGTGTTATAAAGTAATAATTGCCTCACCCGAAGCTTTGCTAGTAACCGGGCCAGTCCTGCCTAATCAGCAGTGATTCTCGAGACAAACGATAGAGTTTTGGCATGAGGCAGGGTGGTTAGTTGGTTTCGTAGCCTTTTCAGCTTGAGTTAATAAGTCCTTAGGGGTGTTCTACACCTAGTGCCCTAAAACCTGAGTGGTTTGGGAGACATTGACCTAAAGCTCGCTACGCGGTTGGATCGAAAGCTTAAGGGAACCAACATTGCACAACCACTACTATTACTATAACAACAAAAACAAAAAAAAAACAAAAACAAAAACAAAAACAAAACAAAAAGAAAAACAAAACAAAAAGAAAAAAAAAGGAAAAAAAAAAAGTGTGGAGTGTGTGAAGTATGAATAAAAGGGATGAGAGTTAAGGGTTTTAGTCGAGTCTCCATAACCATAATGGTTCACTTTACACCGAAAGAAGTTTGTGAATTCTTTTCTAATTGAGTCTAAATAGCTTAGACTTTGTGGTGGGATTACTTGGATCTATGGAAAGGATGTTCTAGTTTTTAAAATTTTCTATGGATTGCAACTTGAAGGTGGAAATTTTGTCCTGGTTAAGTGTTAGCCAGATGTCTAATCTGTTAAGTTTTTATTTTTGTTTGAGTCTTGTTTCGCTTGAGGACAAGCAAAAGCTAAGTTTGGGGGTATTTTGATGGACATATTTTATATTATATATTTAACCTCATTCTTAGTATATTTTGGTTAATATTTTGGAAGAATTTTGATACTTTGAATTATATTTCCAATATACGACTTTCGACTCTCTCTGGAGCAAAACATAATCAAATGGAGGAATTTTGGAGTAATTCCAGTTGGAGGACGTTCTTGAGTCACTTAGCTTGATCATATCAAAATTTCAGAGTTTTCTTCCAAGCGGTTATTTTCTGGCAATAAAATAAAGGAGCAGTGCGCGGTGCTGGAATAGTGACGTGTTGGGCTTTTATTGCGTTTTTGGAGCACAAGATGACCTCGAATGGGTTCGTGGCCTTCTAGAGAAGTGTTCAAAACATTTTTATCTTTAAAACAAGCTATCTTGGGCCAGATTTGGAGGAGATTTGGGGCAAAAACGTGGCTGGGCAGATTTTGGGCAGATTCTCCTATTCCAATTTGGACTTTATTTCCTAGTTTTATTTTATTTTAATTAGTTTCCTTGTGGGGATGGAAAAGCTGTACATTGGCAACTAGGTTTTAAGGGGTATTTAAGCTCTTTCTCACAAGGAATTATGGACTTCTTTTTGACTTTTCAACTTTGCATTGTGGAGAGCAATTGCTATGGTTTTGGGTTTTCACAACTTTCAGATGTTTTCGTTCTTTTCTTCTTAATGATATTTTCTTGGATTTCAATTATGAGTATGCGTAACTAAATTTCTTTTGCTAGGGTGAAGCCTTGAACCTTAGCATGAATATGTGATTTTTATTTAATTGCTTATGATGAGTGCATGCCTACTTGAATTGTTAATCACTGTTTTAAACTATCTAATTGTCTTAATGCTTGATCACCATTAGGATCTTTAGAAAAGTAATTTGATGCAATTTTGGTCGGAAGGTTCCCTGAAATTGATGCTAGCTTCTTGTGATTAATAATTGTAATTTCACTTAAGATGAACACCACGGCTTAAGGGTTGCATGGTTTTTCAAAGGGTTTTCATAAAACTTAATGAGTCTTTCATGTTCAGATTTGATCCGAACGTCCGGACGGGTTGCATGTTGGATATACGTTCTGTGTTGGAGGTTCCAAGTAGAATATACATTAGGAAAACCGAACCTTCAAAGTGGCATATGCAAATCATAAGTAATTGGTAAAAGTTCATAGAATTGCTAGGTGATGGTGAAACCCTAGTGCTTTTATAAATTGATATTCAAAACTCTTTCCTTCAATCGTATTTGTTTTTGTTTAATATTTGTTTTTAGAATCAACCAAATTCATAATCATCTTTCTTGACCTTTTATTTTAAGTAGTCATTTGGAATTTGTTTTTACTTAAATTGCTAATTAGTCCTTGAGGAAAACGACCTTGCATGAGCATCTATACTACAATAGCCATAGCCTTGTATTCTTGCAAGTATTCTATGTGATTTTAACTCTGTTTGCACAGGTACTAATTCATTTCCCACGTTTGGTAATGTCGGGAAAGTAACCGGGAGATTTCACTTTGTTTCCTTTCCCATGTTTGTTTTGAGTAGGAATGGAAAACAAAGTTTGTATAATTTTCCAATTATACCCATATTAAATCAAATAAAAAAAAGAATGCATTTAATGATACGTTGTAATTATAAATTGTCATAGGGACAAAATAGTCATGAAAATTGTGCATTGAATATTGGCTCATTTTCCTAAACTTTCCCATGAGAAGGGAAAACAAACCTCAAGTTAAGAGGAGGGCTTCACTTTCCCCCATACTTTCTCATATGCCAGACAACCATTTCCCATGCCTGGTCTTACCGAACATGGGAAAGCAATTGAATTCTCATTCCCAAGCCTACTTTCCCATTAACCAAACGGGGCCTATATGTACATACCCACTTCCATATGTACATACGCACCTCCATCTAACACGAGACCTTTTGGGAGCTCACTGGCTTCAGATTCCATAGGAACTCCGAAGTTAAGGGAGTTTGGGCTAGAGCAATCCCAGGATAGGTGACTCACTGGGAAGTTTCTCGTGAGTTCCCAAAAACAAAACTATGAGGGTAAAGAAGGGGCCCAAAGCGGACAATATCGTGCTACGGCAGAGCCGGTCATGGGATGTGACAATTTGGTATCAGAACCACTCTGCCGTGTGGTGCGAGTGTGCTGACGAGGACGTCGGGCCTCTAAGGGAGGATGGATTGTAACATCCCACATCGACTAACAGAGAGGGGGACCCAAAGCGAACAATATCGTGCTACTGTGGAGCCAGTCCATGGATGTGACTAGCTACCTTTCAACATGAGCATTTTTGCTCACTACTTTAATCCAAGGTGTACCTCACTATCTTTTAAAAAATTGACACATGTCCATGAAAATGCTCCCCTTTTCAAGCAGGCAGGTTTACTCTTTCTATATAAACACTTAAAGCTTCGATTATTGGTCAAACAAAAAAAACAAGGTTCGATTATTGGTTCTACTACTACCACTCACTCAATTTGCCAAAAGATTTATTCTTTTTAGTAAGATTGGATCTCAGGATCTTCTTTAATCAAGGTTGTTTGTTTTGTCCTCGTATTTTAATTTCATGTCTTGTCCTTCTAATAATTATTAGGGCTCTTTAGTTTTAACCCATAAAAAACTTAACTAATTTGGAAGAAAGATAATTAATTTTGCTTAATTAATATAAAACCAAAGCCACCTAATTTTACCAAAAGGACATCCAACAACCCTAAAATTACTACATGTGCCATTGTAGAATTGTACCAGAAGGGTAGAATTGTCTTATCAGAATGGTAGAATTGTCTTATCAGTTGTTATTTTTTACCTGGCCCAACGAATCTGGGCCTCTCTTTGGGCTAATCCAAAATAGTAGTTTTTTTCCTAGGTATTAAAACTAAAACCAAAATATCCAATATCTTACAAACTAATTAATAAAGTTAATTATGTCTAAAACCTAATTTTTCTTAATTATTAAGCCTTTGGTCGGATGACTGATAGATATCATTAATTAATTAATTATTAAGCCTTTGTTTTTATTGTAAATACTTTTGAGAAAATATTATCTGTATGCATATAAAAAGAATATATGTATACACTTTTTACACAACAAGAAAGGGATCATTTCCCAAAAAACAAAGCATGAAATTCAAAACTAAAAGAAATCATCAATCACCATACCTATTAATTAAACAAGTCTGACTTCAACCTTCATTGAAACATATAGAAATAATTGGTAAAAGTGTTTGTCAATAGAAAATTTCTTTGTCATGGTTCAAAAATGTGAAATTGGGCTCGATGTTTTTTATTTCTTGATTTTATTCAACTAGGTTAACTAGCTTAGATTATGAATTTAATGAATAAGTGGGCCATTTTCGAGCATAGCTTTTCGTAATTTTGAATTGAATAATTGGGCCTAACATAATTTTTATATATGAATTTTTTCATATAAAGTGGCATACTAGGTAGGGAGTCATTCTATATGGTGAGGGTGCAATATTATATAGACTATATAGACCTTTATATTAGCTACATGATACATCTGAATAGTAATTTCACTGAAATTTAATGAAATGATTGTGTTCATATTAGCCACATGATTCATATAATAACTTCACTGAAGTTTAATAACATGATCATGTGACAAATATGAAAGTCCACATGAGGGGCTCATATGGCACCCTCATTATAGAATTTCGCACTAGGTAGGGGTACTCGGCATGGGTTGGGTTAGGTCGGTTTTGGTCACAACCCCATATATAGCGGTTTATGATTTTTTGGATCAAAGATCTACTCATTATTAGGTCAACCCAACCCAATCCTTTTGTGATTGAGTTGGGCAGTTCGGTCGAGTTAACTGAAAATTAACCATATTTTTATGTTTTAGTTCCAGCCCGTACATAGCGGTTTATGATTTTTTTTAAACCAATATCCGTTCATTATTAAGCCAACCCAACCCAACCCCTCTAATTATTGAATTGGGCGATTCAGTCAAATTGACACGAAATTGTGCCCGATATATATGGTATGAATTGTTACATCACTAATAGTCTACAAAATATGATTAAATTTTTAAAATAATATAATTTCGGTGACCATATTTTGAATTTATATATGCAATCATGTTGGTTCATGTATTTCGAAAAGTTGGTCATTGATTGATAAATAGTCAACTTTTCCAGCCCAAAAATATACGTGCAAATAAACATCAGTTGATCAAGACATCAAGGAAACAACTTGATTAAGACAAAGAGACAACTTCCGTTTCTTGGTGATGTAAGGACTAAGGAAGATGCTATACAATAGTTCGGTTCATTTACCTTCAAAATTAAAGCGTGCCCTCTTCATTTCTGTCATTTTGGGTTACAGCTGCATCACTAATGGGGATCGGGGTCCGAACACATGTCACTAACAACACACATGAGCATCAAAATTTAAGGTTAGTGCAAATTCACATATATCGTAGCAAATCCAAGCAAAAAATAAACTATTTCAATAATTATCAACATAAACTCCCCTATCACTATTACATTAGCCTTATTTATAGCCTTGGGCACCAAGACTACTTGGTCCAAAAGAAAAACTAATCAATTATAAAATCAGACATAAATAATAAAAGATATCCTAAAACTACCTAAATAAGAAAATAACAATATCTCATGAAATAACTAATTAAATGGTAATTATCCATATACTCTTGCATCAGACTCTCTTGGTTGGAAAGAATTCGTCCTCGAATTCAACCATTTAATTGAGGAAATAGAATCTTCAATTTATTCATATTCATTCTGGATCTGTTAGCACCTAATTGAAACATTCCTTACCAAATAAAAAGATATTTAGAATATTTGACCTTTTTGGAACAATTCCAATTATCTTCTGCAACCAATCTCTCATCCCAAAGAATCGTCAATCCAAATGTCATTAAATTGACAAGATCAACGGAGTTCTCGGCAATCTTTCCTTCAATTGTGTCTTCCTGGCACTGCTTTAAAAGGGCATACCCAACTTCCTCTAGGTCCAGCGCCTTCAAGATTACACTAGATTCAACTTGTTTACTCTCACGAAATACTTTTTTTCAGAATTTTTCTCAACCCAAAAACAAATTTGGCAATCATCTTCTAAACAACAATCAAATATTGGGAGTAAATCTAAATTTAGTAAGTGGGCCTTTTGGGAGGATGGCTCTTCTTAATTTTGAATTGAATAATTGGGTAATTACAATATTTTCTCGTTATTTCTTTCTATTGTTTAGATATTTATTTACCATCTGAATTGTCTTTGCAATTAGAGTTGTAAGCCGTCAACACTGAAACATATAGTATTTATGGAAGACACCAATATATAATTTGAGCAAAACAAAATTCTAGATATAGTAACACAGTTTTTACGGGCCTTCTTCTGCAAGTTTCTTCCACTCCATGACCTTATTTTTCATCTTCTTACCTTTCTCTCGCTCCATTAACTCTTTGACAAGCTTCTCTACCTCATCCCTCTTCACATCATTACTAATCTCCATGCCAATGCCCCATTCATTGCAAGTATAGCGACAGTCCATTTGCTGGTCTCCGAAGAATGGCCAACAGAGCATAGGAACTCCTGCAGTAATGCTCTCAACTGTTGAATTCCAACCGCTGTGCGTTAAAAATCCTCCAACTGATGGGTGGTTAAGGACTTGCTCTTGTGGGCACCACCCAGCTATTAGACCTCTTTCCTTAGTTTCAGCCACAAACTCTGGCGGCAAAATAGCGGATTCTCCAAAAACTAGATCAGGTCT
The DNA here is from genome assembly GCF_902201215.1 of Prunus dulcis. Taxonomy (NCBI): domain Eukaryota; kingdom Viridiplantae; phylum Streptophyta; class Magnoliopsida; order Rosales; family Rosaceae; genus Prunus; species Prunus dulcis. The sequence continues at coordinate 15,942,171 of NC_047653.1, read as the reverse complement.
AATTACCCAAAAGAATGAAAGCTTGCTATTCGCAAGTCCCCACCCAAACTCTACAAGCTGTTCTGGTGTCATGACTGCTATACTGCCGAAATTCACATAGACAACTGAGTTTGGTGCCTTGGTGTTTAGCCACTCGAGGCATTCAGTTTCTTCTTTCCATAGACTGTATCCCGTTTTCAAAGGGTGTTCTGGTATCTGATTGAGATGCAATTGAAGAGGACCGACGGTGTACACATGGGGAAGCATAGATGAGAGAGCATCCAAAACATCTGGCTCCAAGGCATCAAAAGTATGAAGAACAACTGCCGAAGCTTCATGAGCTCTATCGGTTGCTTCCATGATGAAGTTTAACATGGTGTCATCCGCATTTGTGGTTTGCAAGAAGGTCGGGAGATCCCTCAAACGGATATCTCTCATTCCCGGGATCCAATCTATTACGGTGTCCAGATAGCCATTTGTGAAACAGCTCTCATCTGCAATAGACAATTGAAGAAACATTTCATTTGCAAATTTACAAACAAGCAGTTAAGAGTTAACCATAAGTTAAAGAACAATTGCTTCAATTAATAGTTATATATTTCACCTTTGAGTGGAGCAAGTCCTTTCTCCACCACAGCGCGAAGTTGTTTACATCCCATGAAGCTGCAGGCAGCTATAGTGTAGAACAGCACTATAGGGGCTCCAATTTCTTCAGCCGCTGTGATTGTGAACGTGGACATGAAACCATCTGAAACAATGCAAGTCACAGGAGGATTGCTGGATGTTGATATGGCATCATTGTTGAGTTTTGCAAGGAGGGCATGAAAGGGAGCCAATAAATTTTGTTTTCTGACGGATTCACAAAGCAAGGTGACATCTTGTGTGGCATCTTCATCTGAATCCGGAAGGCTATCCGGGATGGCTTTAAACCGAAAATCAGGCAAGCCATCAAGGGAATTGGATCCTAGAGATTTAAGAAAACGCTTGTGATTGAACTCTGTGTTAACAAAGGTTATATGAAAACCTCTATGGTGTAGGAGCTTTGCAAATTTAAGCATTGCCTTTATATGACTTTGAGCAGGAACTGGAATGCAAACAGCATGTGGCTTAGTAGCTACTTCTGTGGAACCCATCTTAGCTTTTGTGTGTGCATTGCATTGCAGTGCTTGCAAAAACAGATTATTTATACAGCAAAAGTGAGCTACTTTTCAACGTGTCCTGTTTTGGCTCTGTTTTTTCCCTCAGTCAAAATAGGAAACTGAGGATAATGTCAAAAAAAGGTCGTCAGATAAATTGAGGTAATGAGATGAAGTAGCAAAGTGAAACTGGGATCTTCACTTTACCTGCAACATAAATAACTATATAGTGGTAGAAATTGTTGCTCAAGTACTTCTAGAAGTTAGTCATTGTTTGATATAGTCAAATTTTCGACTAGTATAGGAGAATGTGAAATTACTGTAGTAAAGTTAGTCATTGGTTGATAGATAGTCAAATTTTCGACACACAAATATCTATGCAAAGAAAAGTCAGTTGACAAAATGATTTATGGAATGCAAACATCTCAATTTTCATTGCTATAAATAAAAATAAAAATAAAAATTGTTCCTCTGTTCTTGTTGGTATTCTTCAAATTCAATAATATCTTGTATCTTTCAGTGATTAATATTAGATCTTAAAACCATAACATATACCACATGCTAAAATATGAATATGGTTTGAATACTTTATGTTAAGTTGTATTCTTCTCCATAAGGAGGTTTATATAGGAGTTTATATAAGTGCCTTATAAGGAAATAGATATAGTAATCAAGTAGGATATTATCTCCTAATTATACAGTGATTTGTCAATTATATAAAATAAGAAAGTAAATCCCTAAATTAATCAAGGAAATAAATCTCCTTATTTAATTAGGAGACTCGCGCCAACACTCTTCCTCAAGTTGGTGCATATACGTCACTGATGCCCAACTTGGTAAGTGATTTATAAAATACTCTTCCACAAACAGTTTTTGTTAAGACATCTGCCAGTTGATCTTCTAATTTTATCAATGGGAGGCGGATGATCTTATTCTCTATTTTTTCTTTGATGAAATGTCTATCCACCTCAACATGTTTGGTTCGATCATGTTGAACTGGATTGTGAGCAATATCGATAGCTGACTTGTTGTCACGATGCAACTCCATTGGCTTTTCTAGTTTGAAGCCCAATTCTGTCAAGAGTCTTATGATCCACAATAATTCACAAACTCCTTGAGCCATTCCTCTATACTCTGCTTCTGTACTAGACCGAGAAACCACATTTTTTTTTTTTTACCCTGCCAAGTGATTAGGTTACCTTCCACGAATGTAAAGTAAAAAAAAGTAGAGCGTCTATTTGTAATGGACCCAGCCCAATCAACATCTGTATATCCAACAACTTCAAGATCTCCATTTTTTGAGAACTCTAATCCCTTCCCAGGAGCTGACTTTAAGTGTCTTAAGATCCGATCAACTGCATTCCTATGAGAAACACTGAGTGAATGCATAAACTGACTAACCACACTCATAGCATATGCAATATATGGTCTTGTGTGTGCCAGGTATATCAACCTTCCAACAAAGCATTAATACTATTCCTTATTGGTTGGTTCTTCATCCATGTCTTCACACAACTTGTGATTCATCTCAATGGGTGTGTTAGCCAGCTTACACCCAAGCATTCATGTTTCAGTGAGTAAATCCATTATATACTTCATTTGAGACAGAAATATACCAGTTTTTGACCTTACTACTTCAATTCCAAGAAAGTACTTCAAATCACCTAAATCCTTCATCTCAAATTTCTGAGACAAATACTTTTGTAGCTTCAGTTACTATCTGATGTCATTTCCAGTTATGACTATATCATCTACATAAACAATCAATGCAGTAAGCCTTCTTCCATCACGTTTCATGAACAGGGTGTGATCTGAATTACTCTGTGTATATCCAAAATTCTTCATAGATTTAGTAAATCTGCCAAACTATGCTCTGGTAGATTCCTTTAATCCATACAATGACTTTCTGAGCTTGCAAACGTGATTCTTCCTGTCATGAGCTAAATTACATCCTGGTGGTAGGTCCATATATACTTCTTCTTCCAAGTCTCCAAATAAGAATGCATTTTTTGACATCAAACTGATGTAATTGCCAATCAAGATTTGCTACTAGAGACAATAGGACTCTGATAGTGTTAATCTTGGCTACTGGGGCAAAGGTCTCTTGGTAGTCTATCCCACATCTTTGGTGTGTACCATTTCGCCACCAATCTAGCTTTATATCTTTTAATGGATCCATTTGCTTTGAGTTTCACAGTATAGGATGTCTTCTTTCCATGAGGTAAGGGCACGAGTTTTCATGTGACATTCTTTTGAAGGGTCTCGCATTTCTTCATTCATGACTTCTTTCCATTTTGGGTCTTCTAGTGCTTCAATCACATTGTTGGGGTTAGATATGTCAGCCAATTTCTTTACAAAGTGCACACACGCCTCTGATAATCTGCTTAGAGATATATAATTATTGATGGGGTATTTCCCTTTGGCTTTAAGATCTGCTTCGTATTGTACTCGAGGTTTTCCATAGTTCTTCCTTTCTTAAAGTTGATATGTAGGCTCTGTGCCATCTGAAATCAAATCATCATGGGATATTTCATTAGAGTTATCAATTTCAGGAAAAGATGTTACCTGAATGACTTCCTCAATAGGTGATTGGTGTGGTACTGGAGCTTAAGCGGGCAAAATCTCATAAAACGGTTCAATTTCCTCCTCCTAATTTTGACAGCGTTGAGACAACTGATCGTTTTTCTCTAGCTAACGGTCGATGTCTTCTGGCAACTAGTCGTTTTGAAGCAGGTTCTCCATGTTCGAAGAACTAAAAGAGGGTGACCGGTAGCTTTCCACTAGCAACCGATCGTTTTGAAGCAGATTCTCCTTGTTTGAAGAACTAAGGGGGGCAACCGATCACTTTCCACTGGCGACCGATCGTTTTGAAGCTGTTTGGGCCTAAAATTCGCGCGCCAAGATCAAAAAGATAAAAGCCCATAAAATGAAATATCCCACTCAGCCCAAAAGCTTGGGAATGACAAAAATAAGGATCCGGACGGCTTGGGCTTTACGCTTTTTGTCAAAAAACGAAAGCCCCCAGCCCAAGAAAACCAAAAAAAAGAAAGCTGTCATCTGGGCTTCGAAAGGATCAAACCCACGAATATTGTTTGGACTCAAACCCAAAAAAAGAAACTAAGGACACACTCACGTGGCTACCTCAGCTTTGAAAGTCAGCATTTTTCAAACTAAAAATTCTTTGTATGGGAAGGGACGTCTCTGGAAAACTGCCAGAAACTGAAGATCAAAAGAACCCATCTATACTCAAAGATTTTTTTCCCAAAAAGAGACGCCATCTTCCAAAGGGTTCACAGGTCACGCCTTCCCAATTAGAGCGGAAAAAGGGGAATCATTCAGGAAACACAAACAAATTAAACCAACCGCCATAAAAAATCCACACAAGCGGTGGCGTTGGTTGAAACAAAAGCAGCCGCCCAGGAAACCAGGGAAGGGATCGCCATAGGAAAAGACTACTGAGAGCCTATCTGCCATAAATGATAAATCTTTTCCTGCTTCACGTCTTGAAAGATCTGTTGCCGCCCATTATTAAAAGTTTAAAATCACCTTCAAAGAGAGAATCTCTTATAAAAAACAGAAGCAGGCAAGAAAGAGGAAGACATTCAATTCATCAATCAAAAAAACACAACACCAAGAAAAGCCAAGAGCTCACTTGAATTCCAAGGTTCAAGACTTAGGAAACAAGTCTTCTGGAACAAGACACCTCGTTACAAATTTGGTTCAGCAAAAGCCAAGACAAGTAGAGTTTTGAGTTTTCACAAACGTGGGGACCCCAGAAAACTCAGGAAGAGCCCTGTTCAAGCAGAACAACTCTCGTAGTATAATCCCTAGCTCATCAGACCATCGAGAATAGCCACTTCTGTCCCTTCCAAGCAGGAGAAGTTGCAGTTCTGCCTATTCAAAAGGCCTCACAAAACGTGAAGAAGACGTAAAGCTCTGCCAAAATCCAAGTTTGGTATCGATTTGCAGGTCAGCCTAGCATTTGAAGTCACAAAGCAGTACAGACTAACCCAGATATGTCCAGTCCAGCCTACAGCGGAACCTTCCATTCGAGCGGAAACGAAGTTCCGACAGTCTCTTAACTTGTCTAGAGTTAAATATGTGTATTTATTATCTTGTAAAAGGCAGTTCTGCTTGAATAGTCCACTTCTATCAAACACTCCTGGCTAGAACAGCCGTTTGATACTGAGATAGATTGTGAAAGTCCTTACCAGTCTAAGGCAAGAAAAGAACTTACTTGGGAGATATTCCTCACCCAAATTCACAATCGTTTGTTTTAGAAGTCAGTAACTTGGGGCGCAAGTTATCTTTTCTAAAAGAAATCTGCTAGAATTCACATTGCTAGCAGTGGCACGCTCGCACACCAAAGAAAGCTGACTTGTTTGACCAGTATATGGTCTCCAAGCCAGTGGGGAATTTCGCCCTTCCATCACAGGAGCTAAACGCGAAAACGGGTGAACAGAAGCATAATGGCATCTTGGGGAAAAAATAGAGAATTTAAGGGGTGATCGATTCTCGATTCTCTTCCTGTGCGGCTGAAAAATATGTGTTGTGTTCCCGGAACACAACATGAGGTATAAACCTTCTGACTAGGAGGATGATAACACCGATATCCTTTCTGATGAGGTGCATAGCCAATGAAAATACACTTCTCGGCTTGCTTTGTTGGTGATCATGTATGTGGACAAATACAACACAGCCAAAGATCCGGGGTTTCGGGTTTGGGGTGGGAGGCATTTGGATATGGTGATGAAGTGTTTGAAGTGGTGTTTGGAAATTTAGGATACTTGAGGGAATCCGATTGATGAGGTATGATGCAGAGAGGACAGCTTCTCCCGAAAAAGGTCGAGGCATATTGGCATCAAAGAGAAAGGCAAGAACTACTTCTATAAATGTCGGTTCTTTCTTTTAGCCACTCCATTTTGTTGGGGAGTGTAGGGGCATAAGCGTTGATGTATGATGCCATGATCTTGTAAGAACTGGTTAAGATCATGGTTGAGAAATTCTCCACCATTGTGAGAACGAAGAACCTGAATTCTTGCATGAAACTGAATCTCCATCATTTGATGGAACTGTTGAAAATTGGAATTGACTTCCTTTTAGTTTTGAGAAGGGAAACCTAGGACATGCATATGCAATCATCTATAAACATGACAAATCATCTAGCTCCTCCTAGAATGGTAATTTTAGCAGGGCCCCAAACATCAGATTGAATAAGAGAAAATAGGACCAAACTTTTATTTGAACTTAAGGGAAAATGAACACGATAGCTCTTGGCCAGTTCACAAATCTCACACTTAAAACTGGAATATCTAAAATGGTAAATAAGGATGGAAATAACTTATGTAAATATCCAAACAAAACATGTCCAAGACTCCTATGCCATAACTATACTTCGGCAGTTTGCTTCTCAATACTAGCACCCCCAATCTTGAAAGCTTGACTGACTCAGGCTTCACTATTAGATGCCAAGTCCAGGTAGTAGAGTTTGCCCCTCCTAATACAACAACCAATCGTCTTGCTATTGAGAATGTCCTGAAAAACACAATGAGCAGGCCAAAAGGTTACAATGCAATTCAAAGCTATAGTAATTTGGGCAACTAACAATAGATTATGATGTAAGGATGGAACAATCAACACAGAATCCAAATTGAGGGAGTCAGAGAGAGAACGTGAACCCTTCCCAGTTACGGGGGAAGGGACACCATTAGCATTAGACACCACCGATTGAGAAGACGGTGTATGAGAGGCAATTTGTCCAGGATCAAATGTCATATGATCAATGGCTCCAGTGTCAATGATCCATGTGTGTTTCTTTGATGAAGTATTTAAAACATAACATTGGGTACCTATTGTTGCTACAAAGGCAGATGCTGGAGCAGGTGTAGTCGAAACAGTAGGATTTACAGGATCTGATTCAGCAGATGTGTTGAGTGATATGCTCTTATTCTTGTGGGGAGCTTTGGAGTGGTTCCACCAATCAAGATACCTAATCAATTCGTAACATCCAGCACGGGTATGTTTATTTCCACCACAGTGGGTGCACTTCAGCTCCGGACGAGATCCGATTGTCTTAATCTGATAAGAGCTAGCCACCGATAAAGATCTGGGAGCCCCTTGGACATTGAGAGACCAGGACTGCAGTTTTTGGCAAACTAGTCATGGCCAGCCGTTGTTCAGAAAACAAGGGCATCAAATTGGGTTTGAGCCAAGTTGAGAGAAAACAAAGCTAGGGTTTGTGAGACAGCAAAGGGGGTTCTTCATTGTAAACAAAGGGGCTCTTTCTTGCTTGTGAATTGCTTGGGGATCACCAAAGAGGACGTAGGCACAATGTTGAACCTCTATAAATTCTTGTGTTCACGTTATCTTTGTACGGCTTGTGTGTGGTAGTTGCCTAGTCCATCAACGAAAAGGTCTTTGAGTGTTTTCGTACAACATATATCATTGAGCGTAATTAGTGAAAATCTTAGAGCAAAACAAACCTCTAGATATAGCAGGTTTTACATGCCTGAGTACAAATTGCTAGCTAGTTGATTATTTGAGACAGTGGCAATGAAAATGATAATTAACATCAATATTCTTTTGGTAACATCTTTAGCTTTTTCTTAATAGCACTTCATTCACTAAATTGTCCAGGTTTGTGGAGGAAGAACCATGTGGACCAGTAGCTTCTTCTGCAAGTTTCTTCCACTCCATGACCTTATTTTTCATCTTCTTACCCTTCTCTCCCTCCATTAACTCTTTGACAAGCTTCTCTACCTCATCCCTCTTCACATCATTACTGACCTCTATGCCAATGCCCCATTCATTGCAAGCATAGCGACAGTACATTTGCTGGTCTACGAAGATTGGCCAACAGAGCATAGGAACTCCTGAAGTAAGGCTCTCAACCGTTGAATTCCAACCGCTGTGCATTAAAAATCCTCCAACTGAGGGGTGGTTGAGGACTTGCTCTTGTGGGCACCACCCAGCTATTAGACTTCTTTCCTTAGTTTCAGCGACAAACTCAGGCGGCAAAATAGCGGATTCTCCAACAACTAGATCAGGTCTAATTACCCAAAAGAATGGAAGCTTGCTATTTGCAAGTCCCCACCCAAACTCCACAAGCTGTTCTGGTGTCACGACTGCTATACTGCCGAAATTCACATAGACAACTGAGTTTGGTGCCTTGGTGTTTAGCCACTCGAGGCATTCAGTTTCTTCTTTCCATGGACTGTATCCCATTTTCAAAGGGTGTTCTGGTATCTGATTGAGATGCAATTGAAGAGGGCCAACGGTGTACACATGGGGAAGCATAGATGAGAGAGCTTCCAAAACATCTGCCTCCAAGGCATCAAAAGTATGAAGAACAACTGCTGAAGCTTCATGAGCTCTTTCGGTTTCTTCCATGATGAAGTTAAATCCGGTGTCATCCAGATTTGTGTTTCGCACAAAGGTAGGGAGATCCCTTAAACGGATATCTCTCATTCCTGGGATCCAATCTATTACGGTGTCCAGATAGCCATTTTTGAAACAGCTCTCATCTGCAATAGACAAATGAAATTCAATTGAAGAAACATTTCATTTGCATGTTTAGAAACAACAATTGCTTTTAATTCATAGTTATATATTTCACCTTTGAGTGGAAAAAGTCCTTTTTCGACCACAGCGCGAAGTTGTTTAAATCCCATGAAGCTGCAGGCAGCTATAGTGTAGAACAGCACTATAGGGACTCCGATTTCTTCAGCAGCTGTGATTGTGAACGCGGACATGAAACCATCTGAAACTATGCAAGTCACAGGAGGATTGCTGGATGTTGATATGGCATCATTGTTGAGTTTTGCAAGGAGGGCAAGAAAGGGAGCCAAGAAATTTTGTTTTCTGATGGATTCACAAAGCAAGGTGACATCTTGTGTGGCATCTTCATCTGAATCCGGAAGGCTATCCGGGATGGCTTCGAATTGAAAATCAGGCAAGCCATCAAGGGCATTGGGTCCTAGAGATTTAAGAAAGCGCTTGTGATTGAACTCTGTGTTAACGAAGGTTATATGAAAACCTCTGTGGTGGAGGAGCTTTGCAAATTTAAGCATTGCCTTGATATGACTTTGAGCAGGAACTGGAATGCAAACAGCATGTGGCTTAGCTACTACTTCTTTTGAATCCATCTTAGCTTTTGTGTGTGCATTGCAGTGCTTGCAAATGCAGATTATTTATAAAGCAAAACTGAGCTACTTTTCAATGTGTCCTGTTTTGGCTCTCTGTTTTTTCCCCTCCACACAAGTAAGTTTATGCAGATAAGATATCCAGAGAGCTAAGAAAGTTGTCAGGCAAATTGAGGTGAGAAGAAGCGAAGGGGAACTGGTATCTTCTATTAGCTTTTCCCCTAGAAAGTTGCTCTTGGCCTTACTTGTGTGGGGAACTAGTCAAAATAGGAAACTGAGGATAATGTCCAAAAAAGGAAGTCTAGCTGCCAGACAAATTGAGATAATGAGATGAAGAAGCAAGATGGATCTTCACTTTACCTGCAACATAAATAACTAATCCACAAGTTAGTCAAATTTTCGACACACAAGTAACTGTGCAAAGAAAAGTCAGTTGATCAATCAAGACAAAAAGACAAAGACTTAGATTAAGTAGCAAAGTGAATCTTTTAAGTCTTCGGAAGTGTTTGTCTTATTCTTTTTCTTGATTTTTATGCACATGTGGCCTCAAATACATAAGCCACGGTGCAATTGTGGCTGAAACACAATTATACATAATCCCCGTGGCCGAAGGAGATCCGTAGCTAATATTTTATGTACTATTCCAAATCCCTCACCACAGTTTATCCAAAGTTTATTTTATTTACTTCTTTTAATTTTATTTTTTTAAGAACAAAATAAGAAATAGAAATTAAAACAAAGGAAGATAATTGATTAGAACGTCTCTAAAAAAAACAGTGGCTCACAAAACAAAAAAAAAAAAAGTACTATAGCTATCTTCATCATTTGGTAATGATTACGGGGATTTAAAAAATATTAATATTTTAATTCGTGAATGTAGGCTTTTGCAAGGGTGGGTAGACATGGTGGGATCTACCACTTATAGGTTACAGACATTCTTTGCCGTGGTCAAAAGTAAAAGGCAACACTCTTTGGCCACGGTTGTTTGTAGCCAACATGAATGGTGGTCATATGTAATGTGTGATTTATAAGTGACTTTTCTAATAGTAAAAAGATAATATGTTATTAGAATCCGTATGACATCATACATGAATAATAATAGAGATACCAACAATAATGTGGCGATTTTTTATTTATATGGATATGGATAATATCTAGTTTTTTCTTAACATCACTTGATAGACTAAATTATCTAAGTTAATGGATGAGGAGCCATGTGTAGGGATGGTCCCATGAACATGTTGACATGGGCTATAGCCCAGGGAACATTTTTTTTTTTTTTTTTTTGTGGACTAAATTAACACTCTAGCCTAGGCAATTAGCCGGCTGACAAGAAGAAAGAACAGAGAGGAAGAAGAAAGAAAGAAAAAGGAAGAGAGGAAGAAGAAGGAAAAAGAATAAAGAGAGGAAGAGAGAAGAGGAAAAAGAATTTTTTAAAAAAATAGAGGGAGAGATGATAAACAATTGGAAAGAAAGAGAGAGAGGGAGAGAATAAAAAAAAAAGGGAGAGAAGTGGAAATTGAATAAAGAAACGGATGTGTGTGTTGGGGATGAGATAGTGTTTTTATTTTATTTTTACTTCAATTCCTTCTAAATATTTTCTAGTACATATGTAGCTCTCTTCTGTTTTTTTTTTCTTCTTTGTTTCCCTTCAATCGCTTCCAAATATTTCAACAATCTTATTAATAATTCCAAGATTTTTTGTCTGTTTCAAATGTCAGTATAATAATAAAAAAGTTCTAAATATGAAGAAAATATATTGAAAGAAGAGGGCTTATTATTATTATTATTTTTTTGGTAATAAACAAGGGTTTATAATTTACTCCCAAAAAAAAAAAAATTAGCCCACTAATTTAGCCCATGCCATTTTCAAATCCTGGATCCTTCCCCGGCCATGTGGATCAGTTGCATTTTCTGCTATAGTTTCTTCCACTCAGCCTACCTTTTCAATTTCTTACCCTTCTCTCTCTCCATCAACTCTCTAACAAGCATCTCCACTTCATCTCTCTTGACATTGTTATCAATCTCCATGCCACTGCCCAATTCATTGCAAGTATAATAACAATTGGTTCTCTAGTCATCAAAGAATGGCCAGCAGATCATAGGCGGAGCAGTCAGACTCTAGGACCAATTAACCAACAACAAAAACCACCTAATCCATCACAAAATGCTAATTTAACAACCCTATACCTTAATGATCCCTTTCTTCATTATGCTTCATCCATTTGATCTTGCAGTTGAAGCATCAGTTGACATGAAGTTGAGGCTAGTGGTGCTTTAAAAGTATCAGCTCCTTTCTTGCTTGGCTTTAGATGAAATATATTAAGTATTGAGGATGTTAAGAAAAGATTTGGAATCAATGAAATTGAAACCTCGGGGCTCATTTCGATGCAAACGCTAAACCTCAATAGAGTAAAATGCCGTTAGTCCAAAAGGAAATTATCATTCACCTTTATAATAAACAATCTATTATATTTACCTTTATGGAGGCATGTGGGGCCTTATTTTAGGAGGTGGTGAGGCCAACATGACCACATATCAACAATATTTATTATATAAAAAAAGTATTTATCCTTATTATAAAATTGCATCAAACGGGATCCAAAGTTGCATCACATGTATTCTAGTCAATCCAATGGTTGGATTTATGCAGAGGTGGCCTTATTTTAAATAGAGGGGTGGGCTAATATTTGATTTACCTAGTTTGGGCTCGGACAACTGCCTAAGTTTGTATATTCTAACAATTCAGAATTGGGCTGGAGTGGCATGTAGATTTGCCATTGTTTTCACATCGAATACTAGTGAACCATAATTTGCTCCTAATTACAAAACCTAACACAATCCTCAATAAGCAAATTAAGAATAGACTGGTGTGGCCAACCAGATCTAGCACAATTGAAAAGGGTTTTGATATGCAGACCAATGATCTCAAGTTCAAATCCCCATGGCACTTTGGTAGTGTATGTGTTGAGAAACTCCCTCCCCTTCGTAATGTAGATTATCGCTTATATTAAAAATAAAATAAAAAAGATTGGGGATGACAAGTTTCCTAGGAGCCAAATCAATAGTAAGGACCTTCTAATTCTGTCCAAACACCCAAAAAAAAAAAAAGACCTTACTTTTGAACCCAAAAAAAAAAAAATTCAATGGTAAGGCCCAGGTTAGCCATACCACCATCATCAAATTAATGTTGCTCAACACATGCCGAACGCTAAACAGATGGCACTCTTAGAATCAAACTTAATTTCCATACACAAAATAAAAGTCACTGTTTTTTTTTCCTAGGTCATTTGCTCTCCCCTTAGAGCACTTCCAGCAGTTTGCCCCTTGTCATGGCGAGGAGGGGCTAGAGCAGTTACTATTCACGTGAATAACGGATGCCCTTGCAAAAAGCAATGTGTGTTTCCAGCAGTTGCCCTTTTTCATGGCAAATAATATTCATTTTTTTATTTTTTTCACAACTTTTTTTGCCTAAACAATTAATTTGGGTAACATTTTCGGATAAGATTTTTAGGTTCCTACGTGTCAATACTATTCATTTCTCATAATCGGATAAAATTTTGGTGTTAAAAATGAAGAGTATTTGTTGGTATTTAGAAAAAAAAAAACAGTAATTTTTTCTTTTTCATTTTTTTCATTTTTTTATTGCACAAAAATTGGCTGCCGTTGGATTGGAGTAAAAAAATCAGATCAGAGAGCCTAGACGCCAACACGTGGAAGCTAGTCGTTGGCGGCTACTGCAGCACGAGAGTGCAATTTTTTTTAACGTTGCGATGACATCACCCAACCCTCGGGCTCGCGCTCCACTTTTTGGGCCAAACCCCACTGAGCCCGAGTGTTGCCTGCACTGCTGGAAGTGCTCTTACAACCCCAGTTTGGGAGAACACTCGACGAACTGAAGCAATTTTTTAATGAGAGATTCACTATTATATCTAATATATGAGCCCAAATTATAAATTAAAAAAAAAAAAAAACCCTATATGTAATGTACATTAGAAACACACCAAAAACTCATTTACAACATAACAAAAAGTCTTTTAACTTCTTTTAAATTACAAAACTGTCATTGATTTCTTAAAACAAACCCAACCCCAAAACCTCATAAAAAAGCCTAAAACACTCAATAGGACATCAAAGTAATTTAATAATCAAAATTAAATTCAATAGGGCCAGCTTTCATTTTTTGGGTTTGTTTATAGAAATTTAATCTCTTTTCATTTTTATTTTTATTTTTTTTTATTGCTGCTTCTTCCACTTCCACTGCTCTTTTTTTCTTTTTCTTTTTCTTTTCAATCCTTACATGCAGAATTGCAGATAAGCATTGATGCATTGAGCGCAGCCAAAATAGGAGGTCAAAGAAGAATGTCAAAAAAAGAAGCTCAGCAGTCAAACATATTAAGGTTAGTGCACAATTACCTGACGAATGATGAGACTTCAGAGTTGAAGGCTTGAAGCATAGTGAAACCTTAATCAGAATAAAATTCTACATATAGTAACAGGTTACAGATTGTCTAACATTCTTACGGAAATGATAACTAACATCAATATTCTTATGGAAACATCTTTAACTTTATCTCAATAGCACTTGATTCACTAAATTGTCTAAGTTTGTGAACGAAGAACCATGTGGACCAGTAGCATCTTCTGCAAGTTTCTTCCACTTCATGACCTTATTTTTCATCTTCTTACCCTTCTCACCCTCCATTAACTCTTTGACAAGCTTCTCTACCTCATCCCTCTTCACATCATTACTAATCTCCATGCCAATGCCCCATTCATTGCAAGTATAGCGACAGTCCATTTGCTGGTCTCCGAAGAATGGCCAACAGAGCATAGGAACTCCTGCAGTAATGCTCTCAACTGTTGAATTCCAACCGCTGTGCGTTAAAAATCCTCCAACTGATGGGTGGTTAAGGACTTGCTCTTGTGGGCACCACCCAGCTATTAGACCTCTTTCCTTAGTTTCAGCCACAAACTCTGGCGGCAAAATAGCCGATTCTCCAATAAGAAGATCAGGTCTAATTACCCAAAAAAATGGAAGTTTGCTATTTGCAAGTCCCCACCCAAACTCCACAAGCTGTTCTGGTGTCACGACTGCTATACTGCCGAAATTCACATAGACAACTGAGTTTGGTGCCTTGGTGTTTAGCCACTCGAGGCATTCAGTTTCTTCTTTCCATAGACTGTATCCCATTTTCAAAGGGTGTTCTGGTATCTGATTGAGATGCAATTGAAGAGGGCCAACGGTGTATACATGGGGAAGCATAGATGAGAGAGCATCCAAAACATCTGGCTCCAAGGCATCAAAAGTATGAATAATGATTGCTGAAGCTTCATGAGCTCTATCGGTTTCTTCCATGATGAAGTTAAACATGATGTCATCCGGATTTGTGGTACGAAAGAAGGTGGAGATCCCTTAAACGGATATCTCTCATGACCACATATCAACAACATTTATTACATAAAAATTATTAATCTTTATTATAAACATACATAATCAAACGGGCTCCAAAGTTGCATCACATGGCTCCAAAGTTGCATAACATGGATTCCAGTCAATCCAATGGTTGGAATTTCTGCAGAGGTGGCCTGATTTGTACATAGCGGGTGGGCTAATATTTGATTTACATAGTTTGGACTTGGACAACTTAGCCTAAGTTATATTCTAAAAATTCAGCATTGGGCTGGAGTGGCACATAGATCTGCCCATGTTTTCGCATCGAATACTAGTGAACCATAATCTGCTATGTGTCGTATCTTGTGAAAATAGCACATAATTGTTACTATAGGCCTAATTACAAAACCTAACACAATCCTCAACAAGTAAATTAAGAATAGACTGGGGTGGCCAACGATGTCTAGCCCATTTTTAGAAAAGGGTTTTAACATGCAGACTAATAATTTCAAGTTCGAATCTCCATGGCACATTGATAGTGTATGTGTAAGAAACTCTCTCCCCCCTTTGTAGTTTAGACTATCACTTGTATTAACAAAAATATATAAAAAAAAGATTGGGTTCCCTTTAGAATCAAGTTCGAAAGCTAAACAGATGGCACACTTAGAATCAAACTCAATTTCCACACAAAATAAACTGAAGCAGTTTTTTAATTGTAGGATGTGGTAATAAGAAATTATATGCTTATTCCTAACATAATGATAATCGTTTACTTTTAATTTACACTGAGAAATCCAACACCATATACAAGGTTTTCAAGAATCTTCCCCATAATTTGTTGAAAATTTTTTAACTTTATATTTTAATCTATTGATTTAATATATTATTAATATAATGCATCATGGTTAGTTAGTGCACAATTGCCTGAAGAATGATGAGATTTTATATTTTAATCTATTGATTTAATATATTATTAATATTTCATAGGTTAAAAGCTTTAAAATTAAATTAAATTAAATTAAATTAAAAAAATTACTAAATACCATGATAATTTAAACGATATTTAAAAGGCTAAAACACCATATTAATCATATTAACAAATTCACCATGTTAATTATATACAAACTAACAAGCTTTAATCAAACCACAACAATCTTTATTAATTAATTAAAAACTAAAAATATATACAAATAAATAAATTGAAAAAAATCTATACAAAATAACCAAAACCAAAACTCAATCAATTAACCAAGAGTGCTGCTAAATGAACCATAAAATTAACTAAGCCCTACTACCAAACTATTAACTGAATTACTAATTTACCTTAATATAAAATGACCAAAAAGAACATATTGACCATATGTTAATAATAATGCAAATGTAATTTCTATCCGTACATACATAAACAATGAGTTTCATCCGCCTGTCGTAGAGTCTGAAAATTTTATTCTAACGTCTAACAATCAATTTTCTGATCTTGCTGGGTTGAGCATCTTCTCCAAATGCCTTTATTGGTGTTATCCAAATGCAGAGTTTCGACAACTCTGTTAGCTAGGAGAAAACTTTTCTATTTTCGTTTTATTGTTCCCTGTCTCCATCTCTCTCTCCCTCCTCTGTTAGAGCAATCGTAATTCATTTATTGGAAAACTGGATTGCGGTTTCAAGTCAGTTATCAGGAAGGTTGCCTTTCAATTCTCCACTCAAGTTCCTCAACTATTCACAATTTATAAATCGATTCCGAGTTTCAGAATCAGATTCAGATATCTTGGTTAGCATTCCACTTGTTGTATCATGGGGTGTTACACTAGTTTCAACTGTCGACATGACAACCATCATCAATATGTACACCATTTAGGTAAACACTGCTACAAAGGACCCTCAGTTATTGTGATGTTAAAACTGAAGCAATCTTGCTCACCTTGCTTGTTCATGTTCTGAAGTGTTGGCTTCTCAATCGACCAGCTCCCATCTTTAGCCACAACTGCAGTTGAAATTTTGGATGAGCCAATGCAATTTGACAAATCAACACAAAATTTCATTCATGCACAAATACAGTCCTTACCAATTTCTCTCAAAAGTAATGCAAATCCAAAATCGAAAAACAGAGTACGAATTCGTGTAAAAAGAGAAACTTGGCTTAGGATTGGTTAGGGTGTTGTGTGATAGAGTGTATAAGGGTGTAACAGGGGTATTTTTGGTAGTTAACTAGGGTGTACTTAGTTAATTTTACTTT
>NC_047653.1:15923327-15925277 GCF_902201215.1 Prunus dulcis | reverse complement strand
TGATTGATTGGTAACCATTTTCTATGCCCAATGTAAAAAATTGTAATAGACGACTAAGTTGTTAAAATGACGTCGTTTAAATGAGAAACCATGGCGGCTATTTAACTATCCGACGTAAAATATATATTCCACGACTTAACCGCTGTCGTTACAAAGTACTACCCTTAACCCTTAAGAAATTGAAGATGTTATAAACCATAAACGACTCAATTGTTCAAAGAACGTCGTCTAAATATCCTTTTACATCGTATTTGTTTAAAACGAAACAACAAAATACGACGATTTTTGACTTTATTAGGTCGTTGGAAAAGTATTACACGTCGGTTACGCAATTTGTATGTTTGTTTTTTTTTTATTTAAGAAAACCTCAACAAATTTTTACATTATATATTATAGACAAAATTTGTACATTATACATAAATATCAAGTGTTCAATTATTCCCCTGTTTAATAATTTGCAAACAAACTCTGCCCATTCATTCCGGACTTCATCAATAGCTTCTTGGGGGTATGAAGCTTCCTGGTTTCCCTTGGCATACTGCATAAACAATGACTATTAGGGTTTATAAATAAAAAGAAATTCAATCACAGACGTAGTATATATATTCAACGACGGTAATTTTACATGACTGTCGTTGATAATACAAAAAACGACGTGAAATGTATGAAGGTAATTTCTTCTTACCTTATTCTCAAACGCCAATGAAGGATCCATGATGATGTCCCTCATGAAGCGCATCACATAATACCCGCATTCGACACTGCTGGGTTGCTTTGGTGTGCCCGAGAGAGTTTTCCAAATTACAGCTTTACGTCCTGCTCGGCCTATATGGGAATTATATATTTTTATGGCACCGTTCACGATGTTTTTCGCCTCTTCATCGACCACACGATGACCTGGCAGAGGATCCAGAAAATAGACGGTTTCCTTCTTTGCCCTTACAATCAGCAAGACCCAATGACGGCTGCACAAAATTAATATAAAAACGACGGTTATTTACAAAAACGACGTATTATAATATTTCACACGACGAAATAAAGTAGCAATCGACGACATCATATATTTATCACGACGATAAATAAATACCGACGTGGTTAGTAGTTTCAAACGACTCAATAAAATAAAACACCGACGGGGTTAGTTTATACGCTGTCATTTATTGAAAATCATAAAAACAAAATCCTGTTAAGGAGACTACCCCTGGATTGTAAGGCATCATGAAAATCTGTTCACCGTCCGTCTTCTGAAGTCGAGCTGCTATCAATCGTGATCTGTCAGCTATTGTGCCAGAGTTGGCAGTAACTGTAGCAGGGTCGATAAAGCCAACCATGCTGCACATATTTGCTTGTTTCAAAACATCATGTAAGTACCTAAATACATAAAATAATATAAACAAGTCAGCACAAAAAAAACACACGACGGTTATGTATAACAAAACGACGTATTATAAAATTTCACACGACGTACTGAAATAGAAGAGGACGTTATAATACATTTATCACGACGGTACATACTAACGGCGTGGTTATCCAGTTAAGACGACGCAATATATAAACCAACGACGTATTATTTTAGAATTACAAACCTCATATATATAGCAACCACAGTAGCTCCAATTTCTTCCATGCCTGCAAATTGTGTAATATCTTCAGGCAGGAGGAAGGTATCGCGTTCACCACCAAACACCTCCTTATCAATTGTAAATTGCAGGGTCTTATCCTCAGGCACGAGTGTCGTTTCCACATAACGACAAAGGTTTTTTAAAGAAGATGGCGCCTCCATATTTGAATAATCACCAACTTCAATAACCTGTTTAAAGAAATAAAAAAAATGACGTGGTAATTCAATAAAAGCGACGGTTTAAGGAATAAAACGTCGTCTGAAAAGAATTTAAACGACGGTGAAAAAACCGTCGTGGTGAATATTTTATTACGTCTTAAAAAAATTCC
>NC_047653.1:15921462-15922243 GCF_902201215.1 Prunus dulcis | reverse complement strand
TTCCATAAGGTAGATCGATCAATTTCTACCCCCGGCATGGTTTCCTCCAATTCATCCTCCAATCCAGCATATCCTTTTCGAGACAATCGATGATTGTACTCGAGTTTCTCCCTAATCTGTGCATGTTGAGAATGCACAGACTCAAAATCTTAGGAAAGCCTTGAAGCTACAAAGGCATCCCACTGTGCTTTCTCTATGAATTTATAAGTTTCCGGGGGATGGCTTAATTTCTCCTTGTCATTGGTGTATGGAAGGATATAATGCCTAGTTAGTGTAGACTTGAAATCCTTCCATTTCTTGGCAGCTGAAGCTAAAACAGATTTCTTTCCCCCTTGACCTACGACAAAAGCCATGTCAACTGCCTCCCATATCTGCTCCTTAACATCCTTGGGGATTTGGGACCATTTCTTGTCCACAAGGGAAACTCTGGAGCGAGCCAAGACACCAATGTACGACTGCATTTCAATATGTGCTTGGCCAATACCTTTCCCCATTTTATTGTACTCAACAATTGGCCTCACTTTTTGAAGCTTTCTCTTCACAACACGAGGCATTGTGCTCATACCTCGACCAGTCTTTGAATCATCAGAGATTGTTGTCTGGCTTTCTGTCTCAGCAGATGATGAAGCAAACTTCATCTTCTTCGAAGACTTCATCTCCTTTGAAGACTTGTCTTGAGGAGCTACAATTCCAAGCTTCTTGGAGCCAGAATCTTTAGTTTGTTGTTGAGAAACCATTTTAACTGACAAAACTGCAAGTGAAAATATTTCAGGAAAAGATT
>NC_047653.1:15826036-15921099 GCF_902201215.1 Prunus dulcis | reverse complement strand
ACCTGCAATTAAACAAGCAAAAAAAAAAAGACTTTATTTTAAAAACAACTTTGTCAATTTTCAGACGACGCTAGAACGACTGACGAACCGTCGTGGTCTACATATTTAACCACGTAAATAAGAACTACCGTCGTCTTATTTAGTTGAGGTAGTTGTCTTCAAAGTTGGAAACTTTCCCTCTTTGTCTGTATATTTTATCAAACTTGGAAAGAAGTAAAATGATTTTGGCCAGAAAAAAGGTAAAAAGATTTTTCAAACAAAAAGCGTATGAGCATGCAAAACAGTAACCAAAATAGTGAAAATGAAAGCTTACCTTTTGCGTGCGATGAAAGCAAGAGGGAAAAGATCGATCTTTTGCGTTCAGAGACGACGAAGAAGACGAGAGGAAGACGATGAGATACTCTGACGGTGCTCTGACAGGAAAAAAGACGAAAAGTTTTCTCTTGTAGATTGAAATTTTTAATCGGGTTTGGTAACTGTGCATGTGTAAGTCGAAAAGTTGCTAATATATAAAACGATTTCAAAAAAATAATACGGCGGTTACATATAACTTCGTCGTTTTTAACTAAAACGACGCAATTTTTGTTTTGCGACGTGGAATAATTAATTTAACGTCGTTAGGTTTAATATAACCGACGTTGTTTTCAAGTAGACGAAAAGTTGCTTACATATAAAACCATTTCAAAAAAATAATACGGCAGTTACATATAACTACGTCGTTTTTAACTAACACGACGCAATATTTGTTTTTGAGACGTGGAATAGTCAATTGAACGTCGTTAGGTTTAATATAACCGACGTGGATTTTAATTTTTAAATTATGCATAGAATTTTTTTTCCCGTGACTTTTCAGTTTATTTTTCAATTACAGTGCGTTATAAATAGAGTTTTTTTTCCCGAGGAAATTTAAAATGAAGGAAATTAATATTCAGGAATATGTAAAGTTTCTTTTTTGGATGACAGATTTAAATAAAATAAGAATATAAAAACAACGACTGTTTTTTTTTATGTCGTCGTTTTTAGTCGTCTTAAGTAAGACTAAGACGACGTAATATATTTGTTGAGCGACGTTGATTGTACGATTTAAGCGGCGGTTTTTGGTTCGGACCGCCGTTGATTTTAAAAATTTATTCTATAAATTTGTCGCTTTCATTCATTTTCGCGGTTAAAATTTAGGGTTCCAAGTTCTTCCTCTCTCAGAGACATTGTCTCTCACATCTCAAAGACAATAATTTGGATGTCTTTCTCAAAGAGAAATTGAGCTTACTCGCATCAAATCTATGTCCACAAGAAGAAGCTTGTCAACTAGCCTTCTCACTTCTTGATCAAGCCTGATAGGACACTTAGTGCTTCTGAATACTCCTTGCTTTCCATCAAAAGAGATGCAAGCCTGGCCTCCACTCTCTGTCGAAGGAAAGTTCGCTTCTCAGGGAAATCTGAAGATCAGATGTGCCTGATCCTCTGCTTGATTTTCTTTACTAAGAAGATCTGTCAGATTTGTGATAGCCTCTTCCTTTATCCGTAGAGCTTCAGAAGAAGAAGATGGGTTTCAAGAATGCGATAAAGAATAGAAATGGCTTCAGATGGCCTCTAAAGCATGAGCAATCGAATCAGCAGTTGCTGGGAGATATGATGAAGACATTGTCAATGCTTTTCTCGTCGTTTATATTAAGGTAGATTTATAATTACCGGCGTAGATTATTTTGTTAAACGTCGTTAAGTTTAATACAACCGACGTGGATTTTATCAACTTCGAAATAATTGTCTCTCTGATTTCAAATCTGTGTCATCTGTTAAGATTATGATGTGGAACAGAGTTCCGTCTGGTAAGATTTGGTAACCCTTGGGATCCCAGAAAAATCTGATTATGTCGGCGGTTTTCTATATAAACCGTCGTGGTTATTTCAATTCTTGTCATTAAGTAGATCTACCGACGTAGGATAAGAAAATCAAAGAAAAAAATTGTAAACAAAAATTCTTATTAAGGCGACGGTTTAAATTAAAGTTACGACGTATAAAATGAATAAATACGACGTTAAATATTTAAAGATAACGTCGTAGAACTATACGAGAATGACGTCGATATATTTATATTTTCCGTCGTTGTAAATTAATTTAATATGGCGATATTTTGTATTTTAAAGCCGTGGATTTGTTTGTAATTATACGGCGTCTTATACGAAAACCTCGTCGTGTTATTTTATGAGTAAAAGCGGCGGCTTTTATTGAAATCGTCGTCTTTACTTTCTACGTCGGTCGATTCATAACTTCTGCCGTCCTTTGTTGGCTTTGATTTTACACTGCTGAAATCTGTTTCAAATAGGCGTCGGTTGTTTAATTAGGTACGTCGTTGTTTTTGAACAGCCATTTGAATCTCCATTTTTAGTTGTCTAAGGTGGTATAACACGACGGAGTTTTTAGAACCGTCGTCTTTTTAAAAACCACGACGGTTTTCACTTGGACCGTCGTTGTTTTCTGGTCGTCTTTTTCACTTTTTGTAGTAGTGGTACCTTTAAAAAAATCGATAAATTGTAGGCTCCGCACGTGTGGTGAATTTTCAAGCCTCCATGTGTACAATATATATTGGGTGACATGGAGCATATGTGGCCGTTGGGCTTTCACACATGGGCTAACTTGCTCTAATACCATGAAGGAAGTTGAGGTTCCACCCTAAAACTAATTGGCAATGAGGAGAGTAGCCCAACTCCTTATAAGTCCTTGCTAGGTTTCTTAAATTTTCAATGTGGGACTCTTTACCTTCACATTCTCATATTCCTATGATTACATATTCTTAAACACTTTAATAGAGTTGATAAAATTAGAAAGACTTTTGCTTTTAAGAATTAGCTTTAAAAGTATACAAAAAACATTCATTTAATAAGCTTTTTAAAAGTAATTAACTTTTGGAATACCACCAAACTTTTAAATACTTTTAAAAGTCACAATTAAATACTACTAGACTTTTATAAGCTCTTTAAAAATCTAAATTGAATATATTCAGACTTTTATACCCTATAAGAGTCTTTAAAAGTTTGAATTGGATACACCCAACGACAACAAAAGGAAGACCAACTGACAAAAGCGCGAAAATGCATAATTCCCATGAAGTTGCATGCAGCAATAGTGAAGGAGAGTGCAATAAGGAGTCCAAATTCTTCAGCAGTTGAAATGGCGAACGGCGACATGAAACCATCGGAAACAATGCAAGTCACTGGAAGATTATCTGAAGTTGTTGTATCATTGGGTTTTATGATGAGGTTACGAAAAGGAGCCAGAAAACCATCTTTTACAACGACCTCAGCAAGCAAGGTGATGTCTTGAGTGGCATCTTCATCCGAGTCTAGAAGGCCATCTGGGATAATTTCGAGCCGAACAACATGAGGCTTTTGTTAGAATTCACAGAATATGATATGTTATTTTAAGTTTTGGATTATTGATAGATGGAGCTCATGTAGGAAGAGAAAATACGGAGAGAAAACTTGGAGAAGAAGCTGAAATGACTGAGTCTGTTATCTCACATAGTCATGCACAAGCTGTGCATGACAATATAACTGTTAGGAATAGAATATTCCCTTTTACATCATCCAACCTAACCATTGATTAACTATCCTATGAGATAGCTACACCTGGCACAATTCTACTACAACTAAGAATACATCTCAGCTGTCCATTGGACTGTGATCCAATGGTTCACAATTAAACAACAAACACACTCAGCTAAAAGCACTTATACTTTAACACTTCCTTCTAAGTGTTTAGCTGAAATGACTCCAAGCTTGCTCCTTAGATATTCAAACCGGTCCCTTGGCAATGCCTTATTAAAGATATCTACATTCTGTTCTCCAGTTATGCAGTATAATAGATCAATCTCACCATTTTGCAAAGCATCACGAATGAAATGAAATCTTCTACTTGTATGTCTTGTCCTGTGATGATGCACAGGGTTCTTTGTTATTGCAATTGCTGAAGTGTTGTCACATAGAATTGGAGTAGCCTCAACTTGTTTCTCACCAAAATCAGATAGAACAAATCTTAACCAGACTGCTTGAGCTGTAGCTTCAGCTGCACTAACATATTCTGCCTCTGCAGTAGATAGTGCTACACTGCTCTGCTTAACTGATGCCCAAGAGAAAACACCTGATCCAAGATGGAAAGCATAGCCAGAAGTACTCCTCATATCATCTTCACAACCTGACCAATCACTGTCACAATATCCAACCAGCATTGCCTCTTTTCCTTTCTCATATGCTATGCCATAGTCTAGAGTACCTTGAATGTATCTAAGTACTCTCTTGGCAGTTCCCATGTGCTTCTTTGTAGGTCCATGCATATATCTAGCCAAGAGACTTGCAGCAAACATGATATCTGGCCTTGTTGCTGTCAGATATAGCAAGCTTCCAACTATCTGTCTGTACACCTTTTCATCAGCCTGTTCACTTCCATCCTCCTTGGATAACTTCTCATTCATAGCTAGTGGAGTTGACACTGCTTTACAATCTTTGAAACCAAACTTGTCCAACAATGTTCTTGCATATTTTTTCTGATGCAAGAAGATGTAGGACTCAGCTTGTATCACACCCAATCCCAGAAAATGGTGCAACAATCCCAGATCAGTCATTTCATATCTTTTCATCATTTCAGTTTTAAAGCTCATCACCAATTCTTCAGAACTTCCTGTGTAGATGATATCATCTACATATAGTGAAACAATTAGGATTCCACTTTCTGCAGCTTTCACATATAATGTAGCCTCACTAGGACTCCTCTGAAATCCTGCAGCTGTAAAATATGAATTAATTTCTTCATACCAAGCTCTTGGAGCTTGTTTGAGACCATAAAGAGCCTTCTTGAGTCTATAAACTCTGTCTTCCTTGTCTTTAACCACAAATCCTGGAGGTTGATCCACATACACCTCCTCATGTAACACTCCATTTAAGAAAGCTGACTTTACATCAAGCTGAAACAACTTCCATCTTTTCTGAGCAGCCAAAGCTATTAGTGTTCTCACTGTATCAAGCCGAGCAACTGGTGCAAATGTCTCATTGAAATCAATTCCTGGCTTTTGAGTGTAGCCTTTAGCTACTAGCCTTGCTTTGTTTTTCTGAACTGATCCATCCAGATTTAGCTTGACTTTAAAGATCCATTTGACTCCAACTATAGGTTTATCAGATGGCCTTTTTACCAATTTCCCAAGTTTCATTCTTCTCAATCATCTCAAGTTCAGCTTCCATTGCCTTTTGCCATGCTGCATCCTTGATAGCTTCTTCAAAGGTTTCTGGTTCAATGATACAGATGTTGCATCTTTCATAGATCTCTGTAAGACTTTTGTATTTCAATGGGGTGTGGTCAATATCTTGAGTACCTGTGTCAACCACTGATCTTTCTTCATTGTCTTCTAATAACCTCATTCTCAACTGAATGTTCTGCTTGCTTCACAACTGTGTCATTGCTCCCTTCCTCCTTTTCAGACACAATTTCAGTAAGTGGCACTGAAACACTGCATTCTTGCTGTGCATTCCAATCCCAACTAGCTTCTTCATTAAATACCACATCCCTTGAGATAATCACCTTTTCAGTGGTAATGTTATACAGTATATACCCCTTCTCACAGCTGCCATATCCTAGAAACACACACCTTTTGCTTGCTAAATCTAGTTTCTGCCTCTGTGGGTTTGGAACATGTGCATAGCACAAAGATCCAAACACTCTTAAGTGTTTAAGTCCTGGCTTTCTCCCACTATAGGCTTCAAATGGTGTTTTCTTGTCCAAAGCTTTAGTTGGACTTCGGTTTAGAACATACACTGCAGTATTAACAGTTTCTGCCCAAAACTCAAGTGGCATGCCCTTCTCAAACATCATACACTTGGCCATCTCCACTATGGTTCTGTTTTTCCTCTCAGCCACACCATTCTGCTGTGGTGAGTATGCCACTGTAAGCTGCCTCTCCATTCCCATTTCATCACAGAATTTATTGAACTCATTAGAGGTGTACTCTCCTCCCCTATCACTTCTTAGTTTCTTCACCTTATATCCACTTTGCAATTCAACAGTGGCTCTAAACCTCTTAAACACTGTGAATACCTCAGATTTGCATCTCAAGAAATAGATCCAGCACATTCTTGTACAGTCATCTATAAAAGTAAGGAAATACCTGTTTCCTGCTTTTGTAACAGTTTGCATTGGACCACACACATCAGTGTGTACCAATTCCAGTGGAGTTGTAACTCTGCTGGTTGCTTCTTTTGGAAAAGCCTTCCTGCAATGTTTTCCAAAAGTACAGCCTTCACACACTGCATTTGCATTTTTAATTTCTGGCAGACCAAGCACCATATCTTCATTCTGCAGCAGTTTCAAACTCTGGAAGTTTAAGTGTCCCATTCTCCTATGCCAAAGCAATGTTGATTGACTTATGCTTGCTTTTAGTGCAACATGCAAGTCTGTTTGAAGTTTCAAAGGAAAACTTCTATTTCCTTTCATATGCACTCTAGCCACCAGATTTGAGAGAGAGCTATCATCATAAACTTCTGCCTTGTTATCTCCAAAAATTAGAAAATATCCATGCTCCATCATTTGTCCAACACTGAGTAGGTTCTCTTTGAGACCAGATACCAGCAGCACCTCCTTGATATATTTCCTTCCCATTTTAGTTTCAACCATCAAGCTTCCTTTTCCAATAACATCAACCAACTGTCCTGTCCCATTGCAACTTTTGCTGTCACATTCCTATCAATATCAATCAAGACATCTTCTCTGCCAGTCATGTGGTTACTACACCCACTGTCCAAGTACCATACCTCTTCCATGGACCTTTTCTCAGTTGCATTGTTAGCATAGAACATGGTTGGTGTAGAAGTAACCTGAGTAGCAAACTGAAGCTGCTGCTGCTGTTCAGGTTTCTTGCTATAGCAGTCTTTGGCAATGTGACCAAGCTTGTCACAGTTATAGCACTTTGGTTTGCCCTTGAATCTACATTCTCCATAATGCAATTTCCCACAATGTTTGCAAGGATTTTTAGTTCCATCAGTAGGTTTATTATCCCACTTCTTCCCCTTATCCTTCCAATTCTTCTGCTGCTTGAATTCTGATTTCCAGTGGCCTTAGCTGATTTGGAATCTACACTCAGACTAGCAAAGGCCTTCTCAGTCTTGTTCTCATGATGTCTTTCCAATCTTTGAGCAAAGCTCTTCAATGAGGCTACCACCTCTTGAACCTCAATTACATCTAGATCCCTTGAATGTTCAATTACAGAACAGATTGGATCATATACAGGCAGCAGGCTAATTAACATTTTCTGCACAATTCTTTCTCTAGATAACTCTTCTCCATAACCTCTCATTTGGTTTATTAGATCAAACAACTTTGTAAGATAAGCAGATAATGATTCATCCTCTCTCATTCTAGTATATTCAAATTCTCTACGAAGACTCTGCAATTTTACACTCCTTACCTGCTTATCACCATGAAATTCCTGCTTCAGAATATTCCAGGCTCCATGAGATGATTCTTCATGAGAAATCCTAGGGAAGATCTCTTCAGATACAGCTCCTTGAATCAACCCCAAGGCCTTAGCATCCTTCATCAGGATCTCAGCTATAGCCATCTTCCCAGAACCACTTGATTCCTCTTTTTCCTTTCTGCTTTGTATCAGATTCATCAGCTCCCTTCGAATATGAGCTTCCTATTCCTTTCTCAACCAACTCCCAAATCCCATGAGATTTGAAAATGGTTTTCATCCTTATGCTCCAGAACTCATAGTTCTCACCATTGAAGATCGGAGCTCGCAGCTCACCACCTCCAGATCTTGCCATGTTAGACACAGATCTCCAAGAAAGCAAGTCCGTCAAAAATCGCAGCTCACTTCCTTCACAAATTCAAACACCCAGCTAAACAATCAACCTGGCTCTCTGATACCATGTTAGAATTCACAGACTATGATCTGTTATTTTAAGTTTTGGATTATTGATAGATGGAGCTCATGTAGGAAGAGAAAACACAGAGAGAAAACTTGGAGAAGAAGATGAAATGACTGAGTCTGTTATCTCACATAGTCATGCACAAGCTGTGCATGACAATATAACCGTTAGGAATAGAATATTCCCTTTTACATCATCCAATCTAACCATTGATTAACTATCCTATGAGATAGCTACACCTGACACAATTCTACTACAACTAAGAATACATCTCAGCTGTCCATTGGACTGTGATCCAATGGTTCACAATTAAACAACAAACACACTCAGTTAAAAACACTTATACTTTAACAGATTTGCCAACTTGAGCATGCCCTTCATATGGCTCTGAGCTGGGACTGGAACACAAACAACATGAGGCTTATTGTCACCTACTATCGTGGAACTCATATTTTGTGCTCCAATGCTACAAATGGAGATTGTTTATTTATATTTTTATAGGACTAGTGGTCGGCGAGCTAGCTAGCTGCCGCTTTCAACGTGTCTACAAATTATAACAGGTGGACGAGTTATACTTCGTGGCCAGCCATAGTCCAGTTCACAACTTGTAGCAGGGTTTTATCTTTTGGTCTCCACATAAGTCAAAGATGTCAGCCGATTTAACTTTGGTTTGGCCATATATAGAATCTTAGAAAAGTCTTGTTCATCATAATTATATGGTGATGGGGTTGGAGGGTGTTCTTTATGAGTATCTTGGTAGCTGGGGGACAGAATCTTCAGAATTATGCGGAATTTATTATTGAGTGGAACTTGGGTGTGCATGGTATTGCCTTGTTGATCGAGTCTGATTTCATTTGTAGCTGTTGAGCTTATCTCAAATGCTATTTAAATACCCTCTTTTTTTCTATATATACAAGTCATATTATGGAAGAGGAGGGAATCGAACATATATGACCCGATCGGCTACAAAGTATATTAATTTTTATAATCGAAATGAAAATTGACAAGGTTAAAAGTTTCCGAGAGAAATTTCTTGTTTGAAGAAATTTTATAGTTAGTCATATTGTAGATGCTTTGGCATCGTTGGTCATATTCCCATATCGATCACTCAATTGTGTGGCACTTTCACCAATGAATATCTGTCTGGGGGTAGCATATTCATAACGGTACCACCAAACATTCAACCAATGAGCCAGGCATTTATAGGTTGGAAAAGACTTCGGAGAAATATCTCCAGAAATTATCAAGTATATGCGTCCCATATATCAAGTTGAAGAAAATTGAGACTTTGGAGTTTAGCCCCACCAAATTAAATGAATTTTTTTTATAACTTGCCCTTTCGAGAGAGTCCCTTAAACTTCAAAGAGCAAAGTACCACAACTTTTAATTGATAGTTGGTCATTGGTCCCCCCACTCTGATATCACTCGGTTCAGTTGCGTGGAGTGCTACTGAACTTTTTGGGCTAAATTATATGTGGTGTACCTTTTTATTTATTTATTATTTTATAAACGATAGGATATTTACACTCCACTTTTATAATGGGCTAAATGCCCACAATAATGTTACACCATCAAAATGAGGTTATTCACAACTAAATATCGAACTTATCATAAATATTATCTTCTTCGTCATTCATGTGAGTTGAATCTAACATCACCTTCAATCAAATCAAGTGAATAATAATGTCACTAAATAGTTGTGGATCTTGAAGTAGATTCATCTTTGTTGACATCATTATCAATATTCGTGCCAATTTCCCATTTATTGCAAGTGTACTAGTAACAGTTTGGTTTGCTGGCCACCAAAAAATGGCCAACAAAGCATAGGCACACACACCTTCAAGGACTTGCTCTTGTGGGCACCAACTTGCTATTAGACCTCTTTTTTTTGTTTCATCCACAAACTCAGGTGGCAGAATTGCAGATTTACCAACCCAATCAGGCCAAGTTACCCAAAAGAAAGGAAGCTTGCTATTTGCAAGTCCCCAACCGAACTCAACAAGTTGATATGGTGTCATGACTGTTATACTCCCAAAATTCACATAAACAACAAGAGTTTGGTGCCTTGGAGTTCAGCCATTGGAGGCACTCAGTTTCTTCTTTCCATATTAAATGTGTGAGAGTTGGCTGCCAAAGAAGTGGTCAATGAAATTTCGTTCTTATAAAAAGATTGAAATGTATGAGAGGCTTGGACAAAACCATATGGTCCTTGCATGGTATTTGAAGGATTAATTCCATACTCCGTTACTTCAACACATGCAATGCAAGCATACATCTTCGTTCTTCTGATACAAACATACAACTTTACAAATTACATATGTGCACATCTTCAGACAAAGTTTGGCACTTGAATTTACAGATGCTCCAGAAATGAGATTGACCGAAAAAAAAAAAGTTCATCTTCTAAATTTCTTTTGCTTGAACATCCAATATAATCAAAGGTCTCAAGAACAGAAAATCAGGAGGGATGATGGGGTCACTAAGCACACAATGAGGCCCTTTGCTTAACCAGTAATTCGCTTAGTTTCTTTATAAGCTGAGGGTCTGAGCACATGTAATCCTGGAAGGTCTCCCTCAAATCCTGCAACAACTTCTTGTCATTACCGCCGGGGCTACTGTTAAGCAGTTTCTTAAATAAATTCCTCCAAAGTTCAGCATTCCAATATCTGAACTCATTTGAACGACCAGATTAGAACTCAAAATCGTCAGAATACAAACTGAAGAGTGAAGGTAAAGAGATGTTAGATAAAATATAAATATATATAAGTGCGTCTGTTTATTTGTGTTCGCATAGCTATGTTATGGCCCTAAATTTCTAACGTGACTTTGCTAATAATCAAGTGTTTAAAAAGTAAAAAAAATTGTACCCCTCTCAGAAAATAATAATAATAATAATAATAATAATAATAATAATAATATGATAAACAAATGGCCAAGCATGCAGAACTGAAAAGTACCTTTTAAAAGATGACTTGGGTTGATAAATGTAACCCCCTTCAGGTGACAGTTTCTTTTCAATCTCCATGTAAGAATTATGCAGCATCATATGGACAACAACACAGAGGCCATATGTGTCTACCTGGTAACAAGTGACAGCAAAATTAGATACAAACATGTTGGCTGAATTTTACAGTGCAAATAAAACGAAGACTACCTGAAATGTCCATGGCCTATTCTCTTGCATCTCTACACAACGAAATCCAGAAGTCCGGCAATCTCCCTTAAACTCCATATTGTCAGGAAAGAGATGCATATCTATCCCTCTTCCCCAATCGACAAGGCAAAGACCCTGCAAGATAATACCCAGATTAATCATAAAAACCTAAATTGAATAATAGTCTTATGCACAAAAAAATTTAACCTGATCATGCCAAGGACCACTTCTGTCACGAAATCCGTCTTTTGTAAGGTCATTTCCGTAGCGAGATCCAGCTTTTGTAATGCCATCCCTGCCAAAAGGACAGGTCATTGATGTCGCAAGATGGTAAGCCTCATAGGTCAGTCTCATGAATGAAAATTAGACTTTTTGTATTGCAGAAAACTCTTTCAGTCAGCACCCCACTGGGAGATATGAAAGAACACAGGAGCTATATGTAACAGAAATTAATGGGAAGAGAAGCCCTGGAGATTCTTTTTCATTTCTTGTTAGTAGCACTGTTCTGATAAAATAATCTCAACTGAACGCACCTTTGCCTGCACTTCTAATTACAATCATGTTGTTGTAATGAGCTGGCACTTATAATTAGAAAAAAGTAGTCAACGTTGTAAAAGAGGATGCTTCTATTCTAGATTCAGTTAACAGCCTACTATTCAAAGTTAAGCGTCTCCTATATGCAAGCGTAGGATAATTTTGATAGAAACTAAAGCTATAAAAACATGTCTAATAACCAGATAGAGCAGTAAGAATAAGAGAAGAAAAAGAACGAATGCGACTCAATATTACAAGTAGTAGCCTCTAGGAGAGAACAAAGGAAGGAAAATGAAAAAAGGTTGCAGATGTGAGTAAAAGATAACAGTAGTCAAAGTTCCAGTTTTCTTTATGTTCAAATTCCATTATGCTGTTTTGCAAAACTCATCTGTAAGACAGCGTAACACATTCAAGATATACCATGGTGAATGGCTTTTACCTAGCATAACGAATAAGCAAATTATCAGGCTTGAAATCTCCATGAATGATGCCGACACCATGCAGAGTTTCTAGCATATAGAGCATTTCTATGGTGTAATAAATGCATAATACTTCTTCCATGGACTTGCCAATGACGGCAAATGAGTTTATTGCATCCTACGCAAGATCATTCAGTTATAATAAGCATACAAGAAACAACTGTGCCAGACATGAAAATTGGTATTAATATGATTAACCAACCTGAAGTGTTCCATTAGCAAGATAATCGCAGACGAGTATGCTACAGTCAGAATAGAGATGCATTCTATGAGCGACACCAAAGCTTGACCTCTGATACAATGATATATCAAAGTGTAAAATAAACGGTACTAGCAACTAACAACAAAAGAATCGGAGGTTCAGGAATGCATACTTCCTTGTCTGAGATCCGTTGATTCAGTTGACGATACATATAGAACTCCCAAGGGAAAGCAGGCTTTTGTATCTGCCAAAGATTTCAAAAACTGTGAAACTATTCAGTCAGACACTGGTCAGCACTAGGAGAGTATGAAGTCTCAGGTATAATTTACCTTCAATGCAACAACATCATCAGGATTACAGCTGACATATGCTTTGTACACTTGAGCAAAACCACCCTGGCCTGCACAACCTATGATCTGGTACTTTGTACGACCTGTGAGTACCATGAATTGGGCAATCAACAGTAATACGTTGACATTCTAGCATTCTATGGAGCATCCCTAGATAAAATGACAGAAAAATTAAAACATAGAAGCACTTAATTTTATCTAATGGAATCAGAATGTTTTGAGTCTCCAAGAGGATTCTGACTCCCTGGTAAGGTGGTAACGTGGCAACAGTATAGGACAGTGTTGAAGTTGGTTGGTATTAGGTCTAATTCTTGAGTGCAAGGAAGAAATAAAATAAAAAAGAGGAACAACTGAGACATTCAAATCCAGAAAGCAGACTTTTAATCAGGATATAAACTGCAAATGTTCGTATATGGGGCCATGTAGTAAACCCCAAACAGTTGAGATTAAAGATAAGTCAGGTTGAGATTAAAGACAAGCAGAGGTCGCCAAACATAGAGATGATAAAATATCCTCCAACATCATTTCTACCTGATAACAGATTGCACAAGGATGAGTACTTAATGAGATTGAAAAATAAGAATAAACCTCCTGTTCATACATCAGAGGTAAAATGCAAGCAGACAGTAAAAAAGACTTTATTTATCTATCCATCTTTAAAATCTCAAACAATTTACACTGAGAATTTCAGTTTAATGTCTTCTTCTAAATCCACAAATTCAAACACACTAAGAAGATTTCAGCACAAGATGCTTATGCACAAGAGGCTACACCAAGTAACACTGTGTGCATAAATTCATATAGTGGAATATAGCAAAGATATTGAACCAATAATGTGAATCAATCACCTATCTCAATTTTTGACCCCCAAAAAAAAAAAAAAAATTACCTATCTCAATTGTCTTGTTCCTTGACGAGTTCTTCAGAGAAGACAACGGAACTTTTCCTGAATAAGGTTTAGTAGTACACTGGTATCCCTGAGACGTGTGAAAAGAAAAATCTAGTGAGGCTTCTCGTAATCAGACTACATAAGAGATTATGCAACAATGACGGGAAACCATCTCACATCATATTTCATAAGTTCATGATTAATTTTCTTTAATAGGACTTTCATAGTGGAGCTGGACCATGGGTTAGTGAGGCTCCCAAATGTAATCGATTCATCATTGCCAATCTGCAACACAGAAACGAAAATTGATGTATTGTCTTACATCCTACATAGGTATTTTGCAACTATGCAACAATTCAACCAAAATTATAAAACACCTGGGGCAATAAAGAAGAAAATGTAATACATATCAATTGCCTACGTGTTGATTCATTTAGTCTGTCTTAAATCTAAACAAAGGACGTACATAATATAAGCCACATTAAAAGTTAACAGGTTTTGCAACATAACAAGGCACAAAACATGTACATAAAACAAGGCTAGCTGAAATACAACGTCCGTAAAGCAAGTAAGGAGAGGAAGAAACAAGTGAACAACCAATGTTCAAGACTTTTGCCTTAAGATTTAGAAAGTTTACAAATCAAAGAAAAAAGGCTTGCTTACAGTCTGAGCTGAAGAAACAATTTCAGACATCCTTTCAAGAAACAAGGCATGTGCCTTCTTCACCCACTCAACTGGTTTAGCATTCCTATCACCACAGAAAACATAATAAACATTACATTAAATTGAACAATTACACTGCACACAAAATTATATAGAGAGACAAAGAGAGGGACCTCGAAATACCCATCTGATAAACCATGCTCGCATCGTATAATTTTCCTTTGGATTCGAGAAAGGACGCATACCAAATATAAAGCAAAGCGTTTCCAACACAAATCTTACTCTCCCACATTTTCTGAAAAACGCTTCCAAAATCTTCACTGAAATCCATCTACAAACAGAACCCACAAAAACAATTCAAGTAATCAAACCCTGAAACAAAGTATCAATCTCGTTGACAAAATGTACCATATTGTAATTATTAACAAATATAATGAAAGAAACTAGACAATTGTTTAATTAAAATATTGAAACTAAAATGCATGAAAATTGGTAGAATTAGGTGTTAGAAAAAAAGTGTGCGACATACATAAAAGAACCAAATCTTGAGGAATCTGATGTCGTCTCGGTACTGATCATTGTCCTTGAATGCAGCGATGCAATCTGACAGAAGCTTGGTAAGATCCGACCCGGATTCTTTTCCAGAGTTCCAATCCTCAAGAGCTTGCTTTACCGACCTGGGTTGGTAACAAATTTTCAGCGAATTTCAGGAAATTGAAGGGTATGAGAGAGAGAGAGAGAGAGAGAGAGAGAGAGAGAGAGAGAGAGAGAGAGAGATTGAGTACCAGAGCCAGGGCAGTAGAGGGTCCTGAAGAGGGGTGCTGGGTTGCGAGTCAGGGAAGATGACAGTCATGGCTTCTCTGTTTTGTGTACAAATCCAGTAATGAAAAGAAATGTGAAGTGGAAGAGTGAAAACTGAGATTTCGTGCAAAAGAAGCGGGGAAATGTTGGTTTTTGAATTTGGAAGGATTTATTTCTTCTATATCCTTTATTTCGTGGGGTGACATTTTGCCCAATACCCATAGGCCCAATGACGTTTTGAACCCAAAAAAAAGGCCCAATCACATTTTCCACTGAAACATCAATTTTTATACTCAACTTGTGATTTTCAAGTTTAGTTTTTTTTACCTGTAAAACTCTATTTAGATACATAAAATTGTAAAAGTTTAAAAGCTTAAATTATGTAAAAATGTTGAGAATTGATTAAAGCTCAAAAGTCAAAAAATTTTATCATAGGATATGTGGAGTTCGAATCTGCTAATTCCATGTTCATCCATATCCCCTTTGTAGTTTTTTGACATCTGTCCCTACATTTAACGGGACTACTGTTTGCGCCTAAATTTGGCACGCCAAAAAATTCAAAAAAAAAAACAGGCCCATGGTAAAATTACCTGCCCAGCCCAAAAACTTGAGGATAACAAAATTAGGATCCAGACAGGTTGGGCTTCACGCCAGGATGTCGAAAAACAAAACCCCAGCCCAAGAAAGACCAAACGTGGAAACTGTCATTAAAGCTTCAAGGGTCAGCCCATAATTTTTGTTGGGTTGAAACCCAAGGGATTGAAAACGCACCCACGTGACTACCTCAGCTTTGAAAAGTCAGCAATTCCAACTAAGTTAAAAAATATGAGAGAGACATCTCTGAAACACTGCCAACAGAAGATCAAAACCCATCTGTATTCAGAGATTTTGCTCCAAAGCAATACACCATCTTCCAAGGAATTCACGGGTCACGCTTTCTAAACAGGAAACAGGGAGTTGTTCAGAAAATACAAAAGAAAACCAACCGCCATAAAATTTAGCCCACACAGACGATGGCGTTGGTTGAAATAGAAAGTTGCCACCCAGGAAACCAGGGAAGGGATTGCTTTAGGAGGTGACTACTGAGAGCCTATCTGCCATGATTGATAAAAATCCCTTTTACTTTACATTTTAGGAGATCTTTTCGCCGCCCATTATTAAAATTAAAACCACATCCCCAAGAGGGTCTCTTATAAAAACAAAAGTAGGCAAGGAAGAAAAAGACACTCAATTCATCAATCAATAAAAAAAAAAACAACAAGAAGAAAACAACCAAAAGCTCACTTGGATTCCAAGAGAAACCAGCTTTAGGTCAGAATTCCAAAGTTCAGACTTAGAAAATAAGTCTTCTAAAACGAGATCTCTCGTTACAAATTTGGTTCAGCGAAAGCCAAGGCAAGCAGAGTTTGAGTTTTCACAAACGTGGAGACCTCAGTGAACTCATGAAGAGTCCTGCTCAAGCAAAACAACGCTCGTAGTGCAATCCCTAGCCCATCAAACCCTCGAGAACAGCCACTTCTGCCCCCTTCAAACTGAAGAAGCTGCAGTTCTGCCCACTCAAAGGCCTCACGAAGCTTGAAGTAAACATAAAGCTCTGCCAAAATCGAACTTTGGTATCGATTTATAGGTCAGCCTAGTATCTGAAGTCACGAAGCAGTATGGACCGGCCCAGGCGCGTCCAGTCCAGCCCAAACTGGAACCTTCCATCCAAGCAGAAACGGAGTTCCGACCATCTTTTAACCTTCCCAGCGTCGATATGCATATTTATTGTTTTGTAAAAGGCAGTTCTGCCTAAAATAGCCCAACTTCTATCAAATATTTCTGGCCATAACAGCCATTTGATACTGAGATAAATTATAAAAGTCATCACCAGTCTGAGGCAAGAAAAGAACTTACTTGGGAGATATTCCTCACCCAAATTCACAATCATTTGTTTTAGAAGTCAATAACTTGGGGCGCAAGTTATCCACTCTAAAAAGAAGTCTGCTAGGATCTACATTGCTAGCAGTGGCACGCTCACACACCAAAGAAAGCTGACTTGTCGACCAAAAAATGGTCTCCAAGCCAGTGGGGAACTTCGCCTTTCCATCTCAGGAGTAAACACGAAAACGGGTGAACAACTACAAACTTGTTAATTCTATGTAAAAAAAACAAAAACAAAAGTTGCAGTGAGAAAATTGAGAAGTCTATAATCAGCGCACTGAAGTAGTGTTTTCATTTTATTTTTCTATTTTTCTAATAGAAATTGACGGTGTTAGCAATTGTTAAGTTAAACAACATATGTCAAAATTTTATGCAAGGGACATAGAGGGGAGTGTTGGCGAGTCCTTACTTAGCTAGGATTTTAGTTCCTTATTTTATTAGAATTTTGGTTACTTACCAATTATTATTTAGTCCTATTGTAATAGAGATTTACTTCCTATTGTAATTTAGATATATTTCCTATTTTATTTAGGGTTAACACATCTTTGTACTTGTATAAATACCTCCATATTGAAGAATAATAATAAGATGAGCATATACGAGCATATCTGAATATTTACCCTACTTTGTTTGACATGGTATAAGAGCTAGGTTCCTAACCTGTGATGACCTCTGCCAAATTAAGAGTCGTTGGCACTCCTCATTTCTAACCCATCATGGGTCTTTATCTTGTATAGTCATCTTCTTTTGTTCATCCTCTCATATGTGTTTTCACCGCACCTAGCCTTCACATGCTTCTTTGCTACTATTCCAAAATTTTTATTTTTCATCTTTGTATGCCAGATGGTTCTTCTTGATGTCTCAGCTTCTCATTCTTTGAAACTTCATAACAAGTCTCTTTACTCCGTGAGCCTCGTCACCGCTCACTGAGCCGTTGCTTTCCTCCACGAGCCTCGTCACCGCTTGTCGAGCCTTTCCTTTGACTGTTCTGCGGGTCTCTATCTTCTTCGGCTCCTCTTTTGAGTTGCCTTTCTGCTTCTCAGTTTGAGCACCTTATCTTTGTCTTTGTCTCTGTTCATGATTTGCTGGGTTTCCTCCCTTACTATTCTCCTTTCATGAAGTTTTTTCTTCATGGGATAGCCGTATGCTACCACCTTCCCCTCTTGCATTTGTTTCTGCCATGAGACTGGCATGTTTGAGTCTCTTTACTATTATTTCAATTTCTCTTCTTTCAAATCTCGACCCTTTACCAGTGTCAGATTTGATGGGGGAGATAGATGCAACTTTATTTGGGTGCTGCAACTTTATTTTTCGGTGTTGCTTTCTCTAAATCTTGACTCTCATACATCGTCAGATTTGAGGGGGAGTGACACCGCTGCTCATTTAGCTACCTATCTGCCATGGCTGATTCTTCTACATTTGAGTGTCAGTCAACTTCTGTTTCTTAAGTGCCACTTTTCTTATGAATCCGACTACCCCTTCTCTTCAGGGGGAGAGGGGGAGTGAAGAGAAGTTGTCTCTGCAATAATGGAAGTATTTGCCATTGTTATTGCTGCTGACTACTATGTCCTTTGCTAGTGCCAGTACCGTTGCTCATACCTGTTAGGTCTCTTACTGGGGACAATGTTATTGCTCATGCCTATTATGACTCTTGTTGGGGACAGTGTTGATTACTGTTGATGATGCCTGTTCTGTCCATGCCTTATTGCTCTTGCTGGTGCCAGTGCCTTGTATTGCTGTTGTTGGTACCAATATTGTTACTCCTACCTGTTATGGTGCCAATATTATTGCTCATGTCTTTGTTGGTGTGTTTCCGTTGTGGTCACGCCCGTTGACCTTACCTTTGCTATTGACTTTCTTTGCCTTATCTTACCTTATTTTTTCGAGGTTTGGCTTTACCTTACCTTACCCTATTTTTTAGGGTTTAGTTTCTACCTTATCTGCTGTCGTGTTCACAGGGTTTCTATGTTCTGCCTTACATATTGCCGTGCTCACAGAGTTTCTGTGTTCTCCCTTACCTATTGCGGTTTCTGTGTTCTGCCTTACCTATTGCCGTGCTCACATGGTTTCTGTGCTCTGCCTTACCTATTGTCGTGTTCTGCCTTACCTATTGCCGTGCTCACAGGGTTTCTGTGTTCTGCCTTATCTACTGCCGTGTTCACAGGGTTTCTGTGTTCTGCCTTATCTACAGCTGTGCTCATAGGGTTTCTATGTTCTGCTATGTGCCCTATTTTTTAAGGTTTGCTATTGTGTTTCCGCTGCAAACTTTGCTTTAGTTTGTCACTTGTTTCACTCGTGGTTGACTAAAAGATCTTCTCTACAATTGGTGATTCTCAAGTATGGTGTTCTGTGACTTGCTTGTCAAGTTGGGCGTGCGAAATATCTTTGCCCAACTTGAGGGGGAGTGTTGGCGAGTCCTTACTTAGCTAGGATTTTAGTTCCTTATTTTATTAGAATTTTGGTTACTTACCAATTATTATTTAGTCCTATTGTAATAGAGATTTACTTCCTATTGTAATTTAAATATATTTCCTATTTTATTTAGGGTTAACACATCTTTGTACTTGTATAAATACCTCCATATTGGAGAATAATAATAAGATGAGCATAGGTGAGCATATCTGAATATTTACCCTACTTTGTTTGACATGGTATGCATTTTGAGGACATCGGATCCGCTCAAGGGGGATGGCTGCAGCCTGCAGGTTTATTTATTTATTTATTATTTAGTTTTAATCTTTTTTTTTTTTTTTTTGGTTTTTAAGTTTAAGGTGTATATTCTAAAAATTCAGCACTGGGCTAGAGTGGCATGTAGATTCGTCCTTGTTTTCGCATCGAATACTAGTGAACCATAATCTGCTAACTATGTGTCGTATCGTGTGAAAATTGCACATAATTGCCACTCTAAGTATAATTACAAAACCTAACACAATCCTCAACACAGCAAATTAAGAATAGACTGGCGTGACTAACAAGGTCTAGCATATTGGAGAAACGTTTTGGTATGCAGACCAATGATTTCAAGTTCAAATCTCCATGGCACTTTGGTAAGGTATGTGTCGAGAAACTCCCTCACCTTTGTAGTTTAAACTATCGTTTGTAGTAAAAATAAAATATTAGGGTAACAAGGAAAGACGAGGAAACAAATTTGGATTTGGATTTTCTCTTTTCTTTAACCTGGTTTGTGTTTTCTTGTTTTTTTTTCATTTTTTCAAATTAAGCATTTAATAATTAATAAGAAATTGTATGCTTATCTCTAACATAATGATAATAGTTTACTTTTAATTTACATTCTATGACTGCTCCTACCAAAACAAGTGTGGTTACTGCCAACGGTGAATCTAACTCAGTCACTACTAGGGCTGGTTCTATTGATTTAATATATTATTACTATAATGCATCATGGTTAGTGCACAATTGCCTGAAGAATGATGAGACTTTAGAGTTGAAGGCTTGAAACCTAACATCAATATTCTTATGGAAACATCTTAACTTTTTCTCAATGGTCCAAGTTTGTGGATGAAGAACCATGTGAACCATGTGAACAAAGTTGGATTTTCTCTTTTCATCTATTGATTTAATGCATCAGGGTTAGTGCACAATTACCTGACGAATGATGAGACTTCAGAGTTGAAGGCTTGAAGCATAGTGAAACCTTAATCAGAATAAAATTCTACATATAGTAACAGGTTACAGATTGTCTAACATTCTTACGGAAATGATAACTAACATCAATATTCTTATGGAAACATCTTTAACTTTATCTCAATAGCACTTGATTCACTAAATTGTCTAAGTTTGTGAACGAAGAACCATGTGGACCAGTAGCATCTTCTGCAAGTTTCTTCCACTTCATGACCTTATTTTTCATCTTCTTACCCTTCTCACCCTCCATTAACTCTTTGACAAGCTTCTCTACCTCATCCCTCTTCACATCATTACTAATCTCCATGCCAATGCCCCATTCATTGCAAGTATAGCGACAGTCCATTTGCTGGTCTCCGAAGAATGGCCAACAGAGCATAGGAACTCCTGCAGTAATGCTCTCAACTGTTGAATTCCAACCGCTGTGCGTTAAAAATCCTCCAACTGATGGGTGGTTAAGGACTTGCTCTTGTGGGCACCACCCAGCTATTAGACCTCTTTCCTTAGTTTCAGCCACAAACTCTGGCGGCAAAATAGCCGATTCTCCAATAACAAGATCAGGTCTAATTACCCAAAAAAATGGAAGTTTGCTATTTGCAAGTCCCCACCCAAACTCCACAAGCTGTTCTGGTGTCACGACTGCTATACTGCCGAAATTCACATAGACAACTGAGTTTGGTGCCTTGGTGTTTAGCCACTCGAGGCATTCAGTTTCTTCTTTCCATAGACTGTATCCCATTTTCAAAGGGTGTTCTGGTATCTGATTGAGATGCAATTGAAGAGGGCCAACGGTGTATACATGGGGAAGCATAGATGAGAGAGCATCCAAAACATCTGGCTCCAAGGCATCAAAAGTATGAATAATGATTGCTGAAGCTTCATGAGCTCTATCGGTTTCTTCCATGATGAAGTTAAACATGATGTCATCCGGATTTGTGGTACGAAAGAAGGTCGGGAGATCCCTTAAACGGATATCTCTCATTCCTGGGATCCAATCTATTACGGTGTCCAGATAGCCATTTTTGAAACAGCTCTCATCTGCAATAGACAAATGAAATTCAATTGAAGAAACATTTCATTTGCATGTTTAGAAACAACAATTGCTTTTAATTCATAGTTATATATTTCACCTTTGAGTGGAAAAAGTCCTTTTTCGACCACAGCGCGAAGTTGTTTAAATCCCATGAAGCTGCAGGCAGCTATAGTGTAGAACAGCACTATAGGGACTCCGATTTCTTCAGCAGCTGTGATTGTGAATGCGGACATGAAACCATCTGAAACTATGCAAGTCACAGGAGGATTGCTGGATGTTGATATGGCATCATTGTTGAGTTTTGCAAGGAGGGCAAGAAAGGGAGCCAAGAAATTTTGTTTTCTGATGGATTCACAAAGCAAGGTGACATCTTGTGTGGCATCTTCATCTGAATCCGGAAGGCTATCCGGGATGGCTTCGAATTGAAAATCAGGCAAGCCATCAAGGGCATTGGGTCCTAGAGATTTAAGAAAGCGCTTGTGATTGAACTCTGTGTTAACGAAGGTTATATGAAAACCTCTGTGGTGGAGGAGCTTTGCAAATTTAAGCATTGCCTTGATATGACTTTGAGCAGGAACTGGAATGCAAACAGCATGTGGCTTAGCTACTACTTCTTTTGAATCCATCTTAGCTTTTGTGTGTGCATTGCAGTGCTTGCAAATGCAGATTATTTATAAAGCAAAACTGAGCTACTTTTCAATGTGTCCTGTTTTGGCTCTCTGTTTTTTCCCCTCCACACAAGTAAGTTTATGCAGATAAGATATCCAGAGAGCTAAGAAAGTTGTCAGGCAAATTGAGGTGAGAAGAAGCGAAGGGGAACTGGTATCTTCTATTAGCTTTTCCCCTAGAAAGTTGCTCTTGGCCTTACTTGTGTGGGGAACTAGTCAAAATAGGAAACTGAGGATAATGTCCAAAAAAGGAAGTCTAGCTGCCAGACAAATTGAGATAATGAGATGAAGAAGCAAGATGGATCTTCACTTT
Source organism: Prunus dulcis (assembly GCF_902201215.1). Classification (NCBI taxonomy): domain Eukaryota; kingdom Viridiplantae; phylum Streptophyta; class Magnoliopsida; order Rosales; family Rosaceae; genus Prunus; species Prunus dulcis. The sequence goes on along the minus strand of NC_047653.1, from coordinate 15,898,532 downwards.
ACCTGCAACATAAATAACTAATCCACAAGTTAGTCAAATTTTCGACACACAAGTAACTGTGCAAAGAAAAGTCAGTTGATCAATCAAGACAAAAAGACAAAGACTTAGATTAAGTAGCAAAGTGAATCTTTTAAGTCTTCGGAAGTGTTTGTCTTATTCTTTTTCTTGATTTTTATGCACATGTGGCCTCAAATACATAAGCCACGGTGCAATTGTGGCTGAAACACAATTATACATAATCCCCGTGGCCGAAGGAGATCCGTAGCTAATATTTTATGTACTATTCCAAATCCCTCACCACAGTTTATCCAAAGTTTATTTTATTTACTTCTTTTAATTTTATTTTTTTAAGAACAAAATAAGAAATAGAAATTAAAACAAAGGAAGATAATTGATTAGAACGTCTCTAAAAAAAACAGTGGCTCACAAAACAAAAAAAAAAAAAGTACTATAGCTATCTTCATCATTTGGTAATGATTACGGGGATTTAAAAAATATTAATATTTTAATTCGTGAATGTAGGCTTTTGCAAGGGTGGGTAGACATGGTGGGATCTACCACTTATAGGTTACAGACATTCTTTGCCGTGGTCAAAAGTAAAAGGCAACACTCTTTGGCCACGGTTGTTTGTAGCCAACATGAATGGTGGTCATATGTAATGTGTGATTTATAAGTGACTTTTCTAATAGTAAAAAGATAATATGTTATTAGAATCCGTATGACATCATACATGAATAATAATAGAGATACCAACAATAATGTGGCGATTTTTTATTTATATGGATATGGATAATATCTAGTTTTTTCTTAACATCACTTGATAGACTAAATTATCTAAGTTAATGGATGAGGAGCCATGTGTAGGGATGGTCCCATGAACATGTTGACATGGGCTATAGCCCAGGGAACATTTTTTTTTTTTTTTTTTTGTGGACTAAATTAACACTCTAGCCTAGGCAATTAGCCGGCTGACAAGAAGAAAGAACAGAGAGGAAGAAGAAAGAAAGAAAAAGGAAGAGAGGAAGAAGAAGGAAAAAGAATAAAGAAAGAAAGAGAGAAGAGGAAAAAGAATTTTTTAAAAAAATAGAGGGAGAGATGATAAACAATTGGGGGGAGAGAGAGAGAGAGAGAGAGAGAGAGAGAGAGAGAGAGAGAGAGAGAATTAAAAAAAGGGAGAGAAGTGGAAATAGAATAAAGAAACGGATGTGTGTGTTGGGGATGAGATATGTGTTTTTATTTTATTTTTACTTCAATTCCTTCTAAATATTTTCTAGTACATGTGTAGCTCTCTTCTTCTTTTTTCTTTTTTTTCTTCTTCTTTGTTTCCCTTCAATTGCTTCCAAATATTTCAACAATCTTATTAATAATTCCAAGATTTTTTGTCTGTTTCAAATGTCAGTATAATAATAAAAAAAGTTCTAAATATGATGAAGAAAATATATTGAAAAAAGAGGGCTTATTATTATTATTATTATTTTGGTAATAAACAAGGGTTTATAATTTACCCCCAAAAAAAAAAAAATTAGCCCACGAATTTAGCCCATGCCATTTTCAAATCCTCGATCCTTCCCTGGACATGTGGATCAGTTGCATTTTCTGCTAGTTTCTTCCACTCAGCCTATCTTTTCAATTTTTTACCTTTCTCTCTCTCCATCAACTCTCTAACAAGCATCTCCACTTCATCTCTCTTGACATTGTTATCAATCTCCATGCCACTGCCCAATTCATTGCAAGTATAATAACACTTGGTTCTCTAGTCATCAGAGAATGGCCAGCGGATCATAGGCGGAGCAGTCAGACTCTAGGACCAATTAACCAACAACAAAAACCATCTAATCCATCACAAAATGCTAATTTAACAACCCTATACCCTAATGTCCCTTTCTTCATTATGCTTCATCCATTTGATCTTGCAGTTGAAGCATCAGTTGACATGAAGTTGAGGCTAGTGGTGCTTTAAAAGTATCAGCTCCTTTCTTGCTTGGCTTTAGTTGAAATATATTATATAACGAAGAAGATATGGTCTAAAAACCGCGAAGGGCAAAATGGTAATTTGGTCAAAAAGTCAGATTTTTATATATCTCTCTCCTCTCCCCCGTCAGCTCTCTCTCTCTCTCTCTCTCTCTCCTCCCGAAGCCACCCGCCTGCGACCTTCCTCTCTTCCAACCATCGTACCGGCCACCACACTTGGGGCCGATCTCCGAGACCGGTCCCAAATGAACCACCACATAATGGCCGACAATCCTCGACCCACCTCCGCCGCTGCCGTGGTCGGAAACGGCCGGAATCCGCCATTGATGCAGACAGAACAGTTCGAACTTCCAGCTTGAATTTCTCCTCCGTTTCTCCACCAAATCGATCAAGTAAGGTATGGTTTCTCATCTATTTTTCACGTTCTATCTGATGGGTATATGGGTTTCGATCGATTTTAGCTCTAAGGGGTTCGATTTTCGACTTGAAATCTGGCCAGAACTTCAGCTGCTCGAAACTACTATTTTTGGTCACTTTTTGGGGGTTGTCCAAGAACAAAAGTGACTCCAAATGGGGTGTTTTACCTAGGGTAGGAGTTTGGAGTCTTGGTTCCGAGATTTTCGGCCACCCGAAATCGCTTTGGACACCCAAAGCTGCCCGAGCGTGCTGGAGCGCGTGGGCGAGGGTAGTGATGTAATTCTGTGTAGTTTTGTGACCCTCGTGTAGTCACGAGCGTGTGGGATTTCGCGGATCTCGATTCGGAGTCCATTTGAGCCCCGAACGGATTTTCCATATCGCACGATCCATGAGTGCAGTATCGTTAAATAATCAGACAGCTCTGAATTTCGGAAATGTCGGTCTACATGATGTCAGGATCGTATAGATTTCGACGGATTGCGAATCGGAGTCCCGGATACTCCGGAATCGAGAACCCTGGGGCTAGGGTTTGGATTTTAAGCGATAATGCGAGTTTGGCCATCCGACCGTCCGTTTTGGACCAAACTCGCAAAACATGGTTCCTTCTCTGTAAGGAACCTTCAGGGAAGTCCAGATTGGCCATCGGAGGTCGTGGACCCACGGGTCCCGGGTGGGCCGATCAGGCAGTTTATCACTTAATTGAGCATCGGACCTTCCCAATACTGGTCCAAGTGTCTGAAAGGGCTAACGAGGGCATAAGAGTAACTTGGAAGGAGATGCACGTATTTCTAGGAGCCGGGGCAGGGGGTTTAGTTGAAATTCTTTTTAGTCAGCAGTCTAATAATTTAATCTTTATGGGTAATCAGGCACCAGAAGCCCGACATGATTGCAAAAGAGACCTTCGAAGGGTCAAAGTAGCTCGGACCATCTGTGAGTGGACTTTCTTTCATTAATTATTTTATATAAATGAGTTATATAGAGGTTTTTCCATAAATAAGATTTTATAAGTGATTTTATATTGATTTTATATAAAAGAGTTTTATAAATGAGTTTACTTGACTAAATTCCTTATTTGATCTTGAGTAAGCTTTATTGTGTTTCTGAGCATGATTATTACAGAAATAGTTCTATAAGTCGTGTACTGCTTACTTTTACATACTTAAGAGTTATAGAAAACAGATTTTGAGGCTTATGACAGAAGAAATAGCAGCACAACTTGAGATTTCAGTTGTTATTCAGATTTTTCTAAAGGATTTTATTTTAAAACCACCTCGTACCCATTTATTTTGGTGATTACCCAGAGTTGGACCGATGTCTACGGACATCCAGTCCGATTTCAGTTTATGTCAGTGCACTTGACTTTGCCTCACGAGTTTCGGGGACGCTCGGACCGTGAGTGCCAGGATTTGCGGCTCGGCAGACTTGGTGTCCCGAGACCTGCCAGGATTGCGGCTCGGCTGACTCTGTGTCCCCGAGACCTGCCAGGATTGCGGATCAGGCTGACTACGGTCCCCTGTATCCTGCCAGAGCGACTCGAGATGACTTGGTGTCATCGAGGAATCTGCCGGCGGGACAGGCTGATCATAGTCCCTTGATTTTGCCAGTTTGCGGCTCGGGGAGCCTGCGTGACGCCCGAGACCTGCCAGGGAATTGACGGATAAGACAGGGGTACAATTAGGTGGTAATTTTAAAGAATTTTAAGCTTTTTTATACAGCTATGACTTTCAGCTATTTTATACTATCTTCTCTGATTTTTCAGACATTGATACATTTATATAGTTTTGTTCAGTTATACAAGGTTTGAGTACAGTGCTTTTATACAAGTTTGATTTCAGTGTTTTATACAAGCTTTGATTTCAGTGCTTTGAATAAAGTTTATCGAGCTTGATTATGATTTACATGGAATGCTTTGAGTTTAGTAGGCTTTAAATGAAATGTACGTATTCAGTTTATTTAACAATTTTTATAGTGGGGGTTATTATGATTGATAAACTGTTTTCAAGAATTCTTATGTTTGGTCCACTCACATCTTCAAACTGTTTTCACCCCCAGGCCGTAGAAGTGCGCGGGATCCACCACCGGGCCAATTATAGCTTCCGCACCAAGGTAGAGTTTGTAGAAAATCTTTGAAATCGTGAAAACTTTAAAGTATGCTCTGATATATAGTTGAAGTTGAAAAATAGGAGTTGAGATCTGTTACTTGAGATGTTCTGGCTGTTGGGATGGTTTTACTGACTGTTTAACAGGTGGAAAAATTTTAGGATTGGTCAAAATACAGGGGAGACTCTGCCGAAATTTCGGCAGAAGTCTAAGGAAAAAATCTGAAAAGAATTTGAGACAAGAAGGGTAAAAAGGTCTTTTGTGCCCGACCTTCGCCAGGCGTCGGACACGCACAGGACTTGGCTCGAATTCCAAAGTGAAAATTGGGTCGGGTCCTGTCAATTTTATAGCTCCGATTCGGGTCTACTCCGTGTCTACGAATTCGTTTCGCCGCGCTCTACGCAATGGCTCAAGCGGCATTCCCAAATTCTTTCTCGATCAAAAAGTCAAATTTTACCCCATTAAATAATGCGATGGCAAAATTATCTTTTTGCTAGAAGATATTTTCCTTACTTTTTAGATATTTTCTTTCTTTTTAGATATTTTGTTTTGGGTTCTTACAATCTACCCCCTTATAAAAATTTCGTCCTCGAAATTTGCATCTCTGTCCTTCCAGGAGGGGGAAGAACTGCTCCTGTATTTGCTACTCGGGTTACTACACTGCACATATCACTGAAAGCTAATTACTTTCCCTTCCAAAATCTGAACTGCTTGTTTTCTACACATTCTATAATCTCCTTGGGTCCGATATAGCTAGGATTGGCTCCTTTGCTTCCTTAAATCTCACTATACCTTCCTCAGTCGATAAGTATCGAAGAATACTTATCTGAAGATCCTTTTTCTAGTATCTGCATAACTCCTTGTCAATCCTGGGCTTCTTGAGTCTTTTTCTACTTAATCTAATAAGGTTCTTTATCTCCTACCATACTTTTAGATTTCAATAAACCTTACTTAACATTCCATCTTCATTCTTGGATGGTCCATTCTATATTTCGTATAGAGTAGCAATTGGAAACATCTTAGTTATAGATACCAATAGAAATTTTTGATTTGTAATCTAAGGAAGTCTGACAACTATCACTACCTCCCCTCGGCTGACTGCTTCCTTAACTAGTCACACTGATCTGGGTCTACCACTAACCAGAGCCTCCATAGACTGTGGTGTTCCTATGATTTATCTTGCTTACTTGTTTTGCTGCGATAATGATCTTTTTATGGTAACCTAACAGCAACCACCCTTTTCAATATCCTCCAACTGTATTCCACTGTAGTATCTCTCTTAAACTCTTCCTGATTAAGGTTACCTATCTCCAAATGCTATGCACGAGGTGCACCCCATGGTCTGCCCATTATCTGGCTGGGGTAGACATCATCACGGTATCAAAATTGACTAACTACTAGCTGATCACTATATCTTGAATGGAGGCTTTTAACCTTGGTACTAACTCTTACTTTCCAATTTCTATTAATAGAAAAAGTACGTGAAACCTTTTTCTTATATTCGGGTTCAACCATTTTCCTCTATTCTGCTGCAAAAGTTCCTGTATTCACACCTTCTGTAGACTTATAGATAGGATTGACTATCATATCCGGCTCTGAAATACTTGTCTCATACGAATCAAAGAATTCCAATATCGTTTCTTAACCAATTTCCATCAATACTCTACTCTTCTGTGAAGTACCCAGAACTTCTACGATCTACTCTATTCCTTCAATTTAATCCTCTTTTCACTATTCCAATTTATAGCTCTTACTCCTGTTTACTTGATCCATCCATCTCGTGGATGGATCTCTGGCTGACTATAGCCTGGGCTAACATCTCCAGGGTCTACTGAGTGTAGGATCTCCCTGCCTACTAGGTACAGTAGGTACGGCTCCTTACAAACCTCTTACAAGAGATTACTCTGCCGGTTCAGATACCGATGCAGTTCCTGTCTGACTTGGAAATTTCATCCCCTTACGTCGGGATAACTATCTAATTTTCCTACAGATACCACCACCATTTGGGCCCAACTTGAAAAGAAAACGAAGATGCATAGAGTGCGTAGTCTACAGGAAGTAAAACCTATGCTCTGATACCAAATTGACAGGACCCGACCCAATTTCCACTTTGGAATTCGAGCCAAGTTCTGTGCGTGTCCGACGCCTGGCGAAGGTCGGGCACAAAATACCTTTTTACCCTTCTCGTCTCAAATTCTTTTCAGATTTTTTCCTTAGACTTCTGCCGAAATTTCGGCAGAGTCTCCCCTGTATTTTGACCAATCCCAAAATTTTTCCACCTGTTAAACAGTCAGTAAAACCATCCCAACAACCAGAACATCTCAAGTAACAGATCTCAACTCCTATTTTTCAACTTCAACTATATATCAGAGCATATTTAAAGTTTTCACGGTTTCAAAGATTTTCTACAAACTCTACCTTGATGCGGAAGCTATAATTGGCTCGGTGGTGAATCCCGCGTACTTCTACGGCCTGGGGGTGAAAACAGTTTGAAGAAGTGAGTGGACCAAACATAAGAATTCTTGAAAACAGTTTATCAATCATAATAACCCCCACTATAAAAATTGTTAAATAAACTGAATACGTACATTTCATTTAAAGCCTACTAAACTCAAAGCATTCCATGTAAATCATAATCAACCTCGATAAATTTTATTCAAAGCACTGAAATCAAAGCTTGTATAAAACACTGAAATCAAACTTGTATAAAAGCACTGTACTCAAACCTTGTATAACTGAACAAAACTATATAAATGTATCAATGCCTGAAAAATCAGAGAAGATAGTATAAAATAGCTGAAAGTCATAGCTATATAAAAGAGCTTAAAATTCTTTAAAATTACCACCTAATTGTACGCCCTGTCTTATCCGTCAATTCCCTGGCAGGTCTCGGGCGTCACGCAGGCTACCCGAGCCGCAAACTGGCGAAATCAGGGGACTATGATCAGCCTGTCCCGCCGGTAGATTCCTCGATGACACCAAGTCAGCTCGAGTCGCTCTGGCAGGATGCAGGGGACCGTAGTCAGCCTGATCCGCAATCCTGGCAGGTCTCGGGGACACAGAGTCGGCCGAGCCGCAATCCTGGCAGGTCTCGGGACACCAAGTCTGCCGAGTCGCAAATCCTGGCACTCACGGTCTGAGCGTCCCCGAAACTCGTGAGGCAAAGTCAAGTGCACTGACATAAACTGAAATCGGACTAGATGTCCGTAGACATCGGTCCAACTCTGGGTAATCACCAAAAATAAATGGGTACGAGGTGGTTTTAAAATAAAATCCTTTAGAAAAATCTGAATAACAACTGAAATCTCAAGTTGTGCTGCTATTTCTTCTATCATAAGCCTCAAAATCTGTTTTCTATAACTCTTAAGTATGTAAAAGTAAGTAGTACACGACTTATAGAACTATTTCTGTATTAATCATGCTCAGAAACACAATAAAGCTTACTCAAGATCAAATAAGGAATTTAGTCAAGTAAACTTGTTTATAAAACTCTTTTATATAAAATCAATATAAAATCACTTATAAAATCTTATTTATGGAAAAACCTCTATATAACTCATTTATATAAAATAATTCATGAAAGAAAGTCCACTCACAGATGGTCCGAGCTACTTTGACACTTCGAAGGTCTCTTTTGCAATCCTGTCGGGCTCCTGGTGCCTGATTACCCATAAAGATTAAATTAATAGACTGCTGACTAAAAAGAATTTCAACTAAACCCCCTGCCCCCGGCTCCTAGAAATACTTGCATCTCCTTCCAAGTTACTCTTATGCCCTCGTTAGCCCTTTCAAACACTTGGACCAGTTTTGGGAAGGTCCGACGCTCAACTAAGTGATAAACTGCCTGATCGGCCGACCCGGGACCCCGTGGGTCCACGACCTCCGATGGCCAATCTGGGCTTCCCTGAAGGTTCCTTACAGAGAGGGAACCATGTTCTGCGAGTTTGGTCCAAAACGGACGGTCGGATTGGCCAAACTCGCATTATCGCTTAAAATCCAAACCCTAGCCCCAGGGTTCACGATTCCGGAGTATCCGGGACTCCGATTCGCAATCCGTCGCATCCTATACGATCCTGACATCATGAAGACCGACATTTCCGAAATTCAGCACGGTCCGATTATTTAACGATACTGCACCCACGGATCGCGCGATATGGAAAATTCGTTCGGGGCTCAAACGGACTCCGAATCGAGATCCGTGAAATCCCACACACTCGTGACGACACGAGGGTCACAAAACTGCACAGAATTACATCACTACCCTCGCCCACGCGCGGGCAGCTTTGGGTGTCCAAAGCGATTTCGGGTGGCCGAAAAATCTCAGAACCAAGACTCCAAACTCCTACCCTAGGTAAAACACCCCATTTGGAGTCACTTTTGTTCTTGGACAACCCCCAAAAAGTGACCAGAAATAGTAGTTTCGAGCAGCCAAAGTTTCGGCCAGATTTCAAGTCGAAAATCGAACCCCTTAGAGCTAAAATTGATCGAAACCCATATACCCATCAGATAGAACGTGAAAAATAGCTGAGAAACCATACCTTACTCGATCGATTTGGTGGAGAAACAGAGGAGAAATTCGAGCTGGAAGTTCGAACTGTACCATCGGCATCAATGGCGGATTCCGGCCATTTCCGACCACAGCAGCAGCTGAAGTGGGTCGGGGATTGTCGGCCATCATGTGGTGGTTCATTTGGGACCGGTCTCGGAGATTGGCCCCAAGTGTGGTGGCCGGTACGATGGTTGGAAGAGAGGAAGGTCGCGGGCGGGTGGCTTCGGGAGGAGAGAGAGAGAGCTGACGGGGGAGAGGAGAGAGAGAGATATAAAAATTTGACTTTTTGACCAAATTACCATTTTGCCTTTCGCGGTTTTTAGACCATATCTTCTTCGTTATAGCTCCGATTCGGGTCTACTCCATGTCTACGAACTCGTTTCGCCGCGCTCTACGCAATGGCGCAAGCGGCATTCCCAAATTTTTTCTCGATCAAAAAGTCAAATTTTCCCCCATTAAATAATGCGAGGGCAAAATTGTCTTTTTGCTAGAAAATATTTTCCTTACTTTTTAGATATTTTCTTTCTTTTTAGATATTTTGTTTTGGGTTCTTACATATTAAGTATTGAGGATGTTAAGACAAGATTTGGAATCAATGAAATTGAAACCTCGGGGCCTATTTCTATACAAATCCTAAACCTCAATAGAGTAAAATGCCGTTAGTCCAAAAGGAAATTATCATTCACCTTTATAATACAGAATCTATTATATTTACCTTTATGGAGGCACATGGGGCCTTATTTTAGGAGGTGGTGAGGCCAACATGACCACATATCAACAATATTTATTATATAAAAAAAGTATTTATCCTTATTATAAAATTGCATCAAACGGGATCCAAAGTTGCATCACATGTATTCTAGTCAATCCAATGGTTGGATTTATGCAGAGGTGGCCTTATTTTAAATAGAGGGGTGGGCTAATATTTGATTTACCTAGTTTGGGCTCGGACAACTGCCTAAGTTTGTATATTCTAACAATTCAGAATTGGGCTGGAGTGGCATGTAGATTTGCCATTGTTTTCACATCGAATACTAGTGAACCATAATTTGCTCCTAATTACAAAACCTAACACAATCCTCAATAAGCAAATTAAGAATAGACTGGTGTGGCCAACCAGATCTAGCACAATTGAAAAGGGTTTTGATATGCATACCAATGATCTCAAGTTCAAATCCCCATGGCACTTTGGTAGTGTATGTGTTGAGAAACTCCCTCCCCTTCGTAATGTAGATTATCGCTTATATTAAAAATAAAATAAAAAAGATTGGGGATGACAAGTTTCCTAGGAGCCAAATCAATAGTAAGGACCTTCTAATTCTGTCCAAACACCCAAAAAAAAAAAAAGACCTTACTTTTGAACCCAAAAAAAAAAAAATTCAATGGTAAGGCCCAGGTTAGCCATACCACCATCATCAAATTAATGTTGCTCAACACATGCCGAACGTTAAACAGATGGCACACTTAGAATCAAACTCAATTTCCATACACAAAATAAAAGCCACCGTTTTTTTTTTCCCAGGTCATTTGCGCTCCTCTTAGAGCACTTCCAGCAGTTTGACCCTTGTCATGACGAGGAGGGGCTAGGGCAGCTACTATTCACGTGAATAGCGGATGCCCTTGCAAAAAGCAATGTGTGTTTCCAGTAGTTGCCCTTTGCCATGACAAATAATATTCATTTCTTTATTTTTTTCACAACTTTTTTTACCTAAATAATTAATTTGGATAACATTTTCGGATAAGATTTTTAGGTTCCTACGTGTCAATACAATTCATTTCTCATAATCGGATAAATTTTTGGTGTTAAAAGTGAAGAGTATTGGTTGGTATTTAGAGAAAAAAAAAAACAGTAATTTTTTCGTATTCATTTTTTTCATTTTTTTATTGCACAAAAATTGGCTGCGGTTGGATTGGAGGAAAAAAAATCAGATCGGAGAGCCTAGACGCCGACACGTGGAAGCTAGTCATTGGCGGCTACTGTAGCGCGAGAGTGCAATTTTTTTTAACGTTGCGATGACATCACCCAACCCTCGGGCTCGCGCTCCACTTTTTGGGCCAAACCCCACTGAGCCCGAGTGTTGCCTGCACTGTTGGAAGTGCTCTTACAACCCCAGTTTGGGAGAACACTCGACGAACTGAAGCAATTTTTTAATGAGAGATTCACTACTATACCTAATATAGGAGCCCAAATTATAAATTTTAAAAAAAAACCCTATATGTAATGTACTTTAGAAACACACCAAAAACTCATTTACAACATAACAAAAAGTCTTTTAACTTCTTTTAAATTACAAAACTTTCATTGATTTCTTAAAACAAACCCAACCCCAAAACCTCATAAAAAAGCATAAAACACTCAATAGGGCATCAAAGTAATTTAATAATCAAAATTAAATTCAATAGGGCTAGCTTTCATTTTTTGGGTTTGTTTATAGAAATTTAATATCTCTTTCTTCTTTTTTTTTATTTTTATTTTTTATTTATTGCTGCTTCTTCCACTTCCACTGCTCTTTTTTTTTTTTTTTTTTTTTTTTTTTTTTTCAACCCTTACATGCAGAATTGCAGATAAGCATTGATGAATTGAGCGCAGCCAAAATAGGAGGTCAAAGAAGAATGTCAAAAAAAGAAGCTCAGCAGTCAAACATATTAAGGAATAAGGAAAGACGAGGAAACAAAGTTGGATTTTCTCTTTTCTTTAATCTATTGATTTAATGCATCAGGGTTAGTGCACAATTACCTGACGAATGATGAGACTTCAGAGTTGAAGGCTTGAAGCATAGTGAAACCTTAATCAGAATAAAATTCTACATATAGTAACAGGTTACAGATTGTCTAACATTCTTACGGAAATGATAACTAACATCAATATTCTTATGGAAACATCTTTAACTTTATCTCAATAGCACTTGATTCACTAAATTGTCTAAGTTTGTGAACGAAGAACCATGTGGACCAGTAGCATCTTCTGCAAGTTTCTTCCACTTCATGACCTTATTTTTCATCTTCTTACCCTTCTCACCCTCCATTAACTCTTTGACAAGCTTCTCTACCTCATCCCTCTTCACATCATTACTAATCTCCATGCCAATGCCCCATTCATTGCAAGTATAGCGACAGTCCATTTGCTGGTCTCCGAAGAATGGCCAACAGAGCATAGGAACTCCTGCAGTAATGCTCTCAACTGTTGAATTCCAACCGCTGTGCGTTAAAAATCCTCCAACTGATGGGTGGTTAAGGACTTGCTCTTGTGGGCACCACCCAGCTATTAGACCTCTTTCCTTAGTTTCAGCCACAAACTCTGGCGGCAAAATAGCCGATTCTCCAATAACAAGATCAGGTCTAATTACCCAAAAAAATGGAAGTTTGCTATTTGCAAGTCCCCACCCAAACTCCACAAGCTGTTCTGGTGTCACGACTGCTATACTGCCGAAATTCACATAGACAACTGAGTTTGGTGCCTTGGTGTTTAGCCACTCGAGGCATTCAGTTTCTTCTTTCCATAGACTGTATCCCATTTTCAAAGGGTGTTCTGGTATCTGATTGAGATGCAATTGAAGAGGGCCAACGGTGTATACATGGGGAAGCATAGATGAGAGAGCATCCAAAACATCTGGCTCCAAGGCATCAAAAGTATGAATAATGATTGCTGAAGCTTCATGAGCTCTATCGGTTTCTTCCATGATGAAGTTAAACATGATGTCATCCGGATTTGTGGTACGAAAGAAGGTCGGGAGATCCCTTAAACGGATATCTCTCATTCCTGGGATCCAATCTATTACGGTGTCCAGATAGCCATTTGTGAAACAGCTCTCATCTACAATAGTACAAATTCAATTCAATTGAAGAAACATTTTATTTGCATGTTAAGAAACAAGAAATTAAGAGTTAACCACAAGCTAAACAACAATTGCTTCAATTAAAAGGTTATATATTTCACCTTTGAGTGGTGCAAGTCCTTTTTCGACCAAAGCACGAATTTGTTTAAATCCCATGAAGCTGCAGGCAGCTATAGTGTAGAACAGCACTATAGGGACTCCGATTTCTTCAGCAGCTGTGATTGTGAACGTGGACATGAAACCATCTGAAACTATGCAAGTCACAGGAGGATTGCTGGATGTTGATATGGCATCATTGTTGAGTTTTGCAAGGAGGGCAAGAAAGGGAGCCAAGAAATTTTGTTTTCTGATGGATTCACAAAGCAAGGTGACATCTTGTGAGGCATCTTCATCTGAATCCGGAAGGCTATCCGGGATGGCTTCAAATTGAAAATCAGGCAAGCCATTAAGGGAATTGGGTCCTAGAGAATTAAGAAAACGCTTGTGATTGAACTCTGTGTTAACAAAGGTTATATGAAAACCTCTGTGGTGGAGGAGCTTTGCAAATTTAAGCATTGCCTTGATATGACTTTGAGCAGGAACTGGAATGCAAACAGCATGTGGCTTAGTAGCTACTTCTATGGAACCCATCTTAGCTTTTGTGTGCGCATTGCAGCAGTGCTTGCAAATGCAGTTTATTTATACAACAAAAGTGAGCTACTTTTCAATGTGTCCTGTTTTGGCGCTCTGTTTTTTCCCTCAGTCAAAATAGGAAACTGAGGATAATGTCAAAAAAAGAGGGCGGCAGACAATATAAATAACTATATAGTGGCAGAAATGTTACTTATAATAATATAAATAACTAATAGTCTACAAATCTTTATAATAATATAATCTAGAAGTCAAAATTTCGACACAGAAATATCTGTGCAAAGAAAAATCAGTTGATCAAGAGAAGAAGGAAACTACTTGATCGATCAAGACAAAACGAATAATACTTAGACTTCGGTGCCGATGTAAGGAAAAAAAAAAAAAGGAACATCCGTTATCACCAAATAAAAAATAATAAGAAAACCCTGACTGCAAACTCTCATCTGTCACGTCGCTTCAACTTCATCTTCACTGCTATTCTTCCAAGAGTTCTCTGCACCTCTCCAGTGTTTTCAAAATTCAGTGGACAAGGTGAATCCATAGCGGTTTAATTTTTTTAACCCAAGACTCCATCATTATTTGGCCAATCTAATTTAACTCTCTAATTATCAGACTGACCCAAAATTGTACCAAGCCTAATTCTAGGTATACATAGGTAGGGATTGGAAGCCCTAGGCGGCCGGCTAGGCGCAGGGAATCCCCATGTTAGCTGTTAACATCATTAACTTAATTTTGCTCAACACATGTCGGGAGCTAAACAGATGGCACACATGTCTTGCTTGTTCCTGTATCTTCTACTTCATTGTTTTTTTTGTTTTTTTTTTCCTTCTACTTTTTTCAATCCAAGGTCGTTTACGGAGGTGAAGAAACTGTTGAAGAGAATGTGACACATAAGCATTGATGCATTGACCGCAGCCATTATAGGAGATCAAAGGAGACTGTCAACAAAGAAGCGTAATTAGCAATCAAACATATGTATAATTTGATAACTGATGAGACTTTAGAGTGAAACCTTAATCAGATGTTGAATATGTCAAGTAATTCAGAGGATTTGTTTAAACAGTATAAAATCATGGATGAAGATTCTAAAACATTCTTGATTACAAGGGACTCACTAGTGTAGTGATTTGAAGCAAATGCTCCCTCAAGAAAGATCTTGGGTTTGAATCCAAACATCCATCTAATGTGTGAGTTTAATATGTTATCGCTCCTCTAAAAAAATGAAGGTCTTCAAAAAAAAACAAAAAACAAAAAAACTTTCTTGATTTGTGGCGAATTTGTGTCACAGTATAACAACCTTTTGTATATATCACTGTCTTCTTTGGTAATTATAATATTTTCTCATTATTTCTTTCTATTGCTTAGATATTTATTTAGCATCTGAATTGTCTTTGCAATTAGTTGTAATCAGTCAACACTGGAGCATATAGTATTTATGGAAGATGTCAAATATAATATGAGCAAGCACACTCTAGGATAGTGAATCTTCTCATTCTAGCAATCTTATCCACCTAGTCTACAAATGCGCCATACGCAAGCAGTTGTAAAGAAGTTGTAAGTTTTTGCTCCAAAAAAAGACCTAAAACCCCAAGAGCATCGTATTTCTGAACGAAGTATGCGTTGTAATTGTAAACAACATGCATGATTTTATTGAACAAATGGGGCTGCATTCTATATCGCCCTCAAAAATCAACACTAGAGTACAAAGAATTTGGGATAAAGTAATATTCCAAGAGATTCTCACCTCGAAAGTGCCTACGTCTGTCCACGTTCGGGCCACGAGCGGGTTGTGAACTGTAACGATCCAGTCCCAAATAAATTTGTAATTGTTAAATTAATTAGATAAAAGACCATTTTGCCCCTAGAATATTTTATCGGGTCTAAAGTTGACTTTTTGACCAGGAAGGAATTTGGGAATTTTAACTATACCATTGTGTAGAGCACGGCGAGATGAGTCCGTAGACACGTAGTGGGCCCGAATCATAGTTGTAACGAAAAAGATACGATCAAAATACCCTCAGTCGCATAACTGTAATTTTGGCAAAAAGGGTTTGATAAAAACCTGATTCTCTCTCTCTCTCTCTCTCTCTCTCTCTCTCTCTCTCTCTCTCTCTCTCGCGACGGTAGCGACAACCAGCCACATTTTGGCCGGCCGTTCTCTCATCCGGCCACCAAAGCTGGCGGGGTCGGTACCAAAATGACCGGGCCACAGCCCTCTTCCAACCCCAGCCAAGCCCCGCCGCCTGCCACCTTGATTTCTCCTGAAAAAGCAGTGAAAAGTCGTTATGTTTTGACAGTTTTTTCCCGGCTTCGTTTTCCGTCGTCTGGCCACCAATTTCGGCAAATGAGGTATGCTTTATCACCTATTTTTCATGATTTAGCTGATGGTTGGGTAGAATTTCATTAATTTTGAGTGTTGGTAGCTTGATTTTCGAATTAGATTTCTGCCAGTTTTGGAATCACGATTTCGACCACTTCCGATCACTTTTTGGAATAAGTCCAAGAACAAAAGTAATTCCAAATAAGATGTTACACCTAAGATAGGAGTCTTGAGTTGTAATTTTGAGTCTTCAATGTGTCCTGTTGATCAATCACGACAAAAAGACGGACTTAGATGAAGTAGCAAAGTGGAACATAAATAACTATGATTCCTTTTTCTTGATTTTAAGTCTTCGGTAGTGTTTGTCTTATTCTTTTTCTTGATTTTTATGCACATGTGGCCTCAAATACATAAGCCACGGTGCAATTGTCGCTGAAACACAATTATACATAATCCTCGTGGCCGAAGGAGATCCGTAGCTAATATTTTATGTACTATTCCAACTCCCTCACCACAGTTTATCCAAAGTTTATTTTATTTACTTCTTTCAAAAAAAAAATTTTAAGAACAAAATAAGAAATAGAAATTAAAACAAGGAAAGATAATTGATTAGAACGTCTCTAAAAAAACAGTGGCTCACAAAACAAAAAAAATGTACTAGCTATCTTCATCATTTGGTAATGATTACTGGGATTTAAAAAATATTAATATTTTAATTAATGAATGCAGCCTTTTGCAAGGGTGGGAAGACATGGTGGGATTCACCACTTATAGGTTACAAACATTCTTTGTCCGTGGCCAAAAGTAAAAGGCAGCATTCTTTGGCCACAGTTATTTGTAGCCAACATGGATGTTTGTCACATGTAATGTGTGGCTTATAAGTGACTTTTCTAGTAATGAAAAGAAAACATGTTATTAGACTCCACATGACATCATACATGAATAATAATAATAGAGATACCAACAATAATGTGGCGATCTTTTATTTATATGAATATGGATATGGATAACATCTAGTTTTTTCTTAACAGCACTTGATGGACTAAATTATCTAAGTTAATGGATGAGGAGCCATGTGGATCAGTTGCATTTTCTGCTAGTTTCTTCCACTCAGCCTACCTTTTCAATTTCTTACCCTTCTCCCCCTCCATCAACTCTCTAACAAGCATCTCCACTTCATCCCTCTTGACATTGTTAACAATCTCCATGCCACTGCCTAATTCATTGCAAGTATAATAACAATTGGTTCTCTGGTCATCAAAGAATGCCCAGCAGATCATAGGCACTCTTGCAGTCAGACTCTAGGACCAATTTACGAAAAACAACAAGGCCTAAACCCTAGGACCAATTAACCAACAACAAAAACCATCTAATCCATCACAAAATGCTAATCTAACAACCCTATACCTTAATGATCCATTTCTTCATTATGCTTCATCTACACCATTTGATCTTGCAGTTGAAGCATCAGTTGACATGAAGTTGAGGCTAGTGGTGCTTTAAAAGTATCAGCTCCTTTCTTGCTTGGCTTTAGATGAAATATATTAAGTATTGAGGATGTTAAGACAGGATTTGGAATCAATGAAATTGAAACTTCGGGACCCATTTCAATACAAACCCTTAACCTCAATAGAGTGAAATGTCGTTAGTCCAAAAGGAAATTATCATTCACCTTTATAATAAACAATCTATTATATTTACCTTTATGGAGGCATGTGGGGCCTTATTTTAGGAGGTGGTGAGGCCAACATGACCACATATCAACAATATTTATTATATAAACAAAGTATTTATCCTTATTATAAAATTGCATCAAACATGCTCCAAAGTTGCATCACATGCATTCTAGTCAATCCAATGGTTGGATTTATGCAGAGGTGGCCTTATTTTAAATAGAGGTGTGGGCTAATATTTGATTTACCTAGTTTGGGCTTGGACAACTGCCTAAGTTTGTATATTCTAAAAATTCAGCACTGGTCTAGAGTGGCATGTAGATTTGCCCTTGTTTTCGCATCGAATACTACTGAACTATAATTTGCTCCTAATTACAGAACTAACATAATCCTCAACAAGCAAATTAAGAATAGACTGGTGTGGCCAACGAGGTCTAGCACAATTGAAAAGGGTTTTGATATGTAGATCAATAATCTCAAATTCAAATCCTCATGGCACTTTGGTAGTGTATGTGTCGAGAAACTCCCTTTCCAATTTGTAATTTAGATTATCGTTTATATTAAAAATAAATTAAAAAACACTTGGGATGACAAGTTTCCTAGTAAGGACATTCTAATTCTGTCCAAACACCAAAAAAGAAAAAGAAAAAAAAGGAAGACCTTATTTTTGAACCCAAACAAAATATTCAATGGTAAGGCCCAGGTTAGCCATACCACCATCATCAAATTAATGTTGCTCAACACATGCCGAAGGCTAAACAGATGGCACACTTTGAATCAAACTCAATTTCCACACAGAAAATAAAAGCCAACTTTTTTTTCCCAGGTCATCTGCGCTCCCCTTAGAACCTCAGTTTGGGAGAACACCCGACGAACTGAAGTAGTTTTTTAATTGCTGTTTCTTCCACTTCCACTGCTCTTTTTTTTTACTTTTTCTATTCAATCCTTACTGAGGTGAAGAAACTGTTGAAGAGAATTTGACACATCAGCATTGATGCATTGACCGCAGCCATATATTATAGGAGATCAAAGGAGACTGTCAACAAAGAAGCTTAATTAGCAATCAAACTTATGTATAATTTGATAACTAATGAGACTTTAGAGTGAAACCTTAATCAGATGTCGAATACGTCAAGTAATTAAGAGGATTTGTTTAAACAGTATAAAATCATGGATGAAGATTCTAAAACATTTTTGATTGCAAAGGACCCACTAGTGTAGTGGTTTGAAGCAAATGCTCCCTCAAGAAAGATCTTGGGTTCGAATCCTAGAATCCGTCTAATGTGTATGTAAGTTTAGTATGTTATCGCCTCTCTCAAAAGTAAAGGGTTTCAAAAAAAAAAAAAAAAAATTCTTGGAAACCTCTGTGCTGGAGAAGCTTTGCAAATTTAAGCATTGCATTTATATGGTTTTGATAAGGGAATGGAATGCAAACAGCATGTGGCTTAGTA
This sequence comes from Prunus dulcis, assembly GCF_902201215.1. Classification (NCBI taxonomy): domain Eukaryota; kingdom Viridiplantae; phylum Streptophyta; class Magnoliopsida; order Rosales; family Rosaceae; genus Prunus; species Prunus dulcis. Next base: position 15,879,585 of record NC_047653.1, on the reverse strand, counting down.
GCTACTTCTTTGGAATCCATCTTAGCTTTTGTGTGTGCATTGCGGTGCTTGCAATTGCAGATTATTTATAAAGCAAAACTGAGCTACTTTTCAATGTGTCTTGTTTTCGCTCTCTGTATTTTCCCTCCAACACAAGTCTATGGAGATAAGATAGCCAGAGAGACGAAAGTTGTCAGATAAATTGAGGTGAGAAGAAGCGAAGGGGAACTGGTATATTCTAGGGAAATAGCTTTAAATGCCACCCTTTTTATAATTTTAACTAAAAATACCACCTCTTCTCAAAAAATTTACAACTATCACCTATAAATATATATTTATTGTCCACTGATTGCACACATATCACTTTTGCTGAAATTTTATTCTCTCTATCGCGCCTCTCACTCTCTCTATCGCGCAGCTCTCTCTGTCTCCGTCACTGAGGTCTCACTCTCTCTTCAGTCAGCTGTCACTCTCTCTTCTATCTTTCCCCGCCGCCGGAAGCTCTCGATCTCTCTTGCGCAGCTCTCTCTCGTATAGTTCTCTCTCTCTCTCTCTCTCTCTCTCTCTCTCTCTCTCTCTCTCTCTCTCTTTCTCTCTCTCTCTGATGTAGTGGTCTTCCTCTTCCATCATTCACCTGCAAAAGGTATTGGTCATCGTCAATTTGAATTGGTTTAGGGGTTTCTCTGAAGTTGGTTTAGAGGGTTTATGGGTTTCTATGAAATTGGTTTAGGGGTTTCTTCGAAATTGGTTTAGGGTTTAGGGTTATCTCTGAAATTGGATTAGGGATTTCTTTGAAATTGGTTTAGGGTTTATGGGTTTGTCTGAAATTTTGGTTAATGGGTTTCTCTGAAATTGGTTTAAGGTTGAGGGGTTTCTTTGAAATTGTCTTATTCTGATGATTCCTTGCTTGAAACATTGAATGAGTTTGTTCTTTGCGGATTGATTCTTGAGATTCAAAGTTTTGAAACTTGCTTTCATGCTTGTAATACTATTCAATTGAGTTAAATCCTTGATCAATTTTAACTCACACCAACTATGAATATTAGAACTCTTTTCAAGTGTTCAAGTGACAATGTTGTGTATGAAAAAACCTTGGATACCCAAAAAAAAGGGAAATAGTTGTAGATGGCACCAGTTTTTTAGTTTTAAGTGGAAATACCACATCTCCCCACAAATTTTGCAAATACCACTTATAAATATATATTTATTGTCCATTCATTGCATACATAACACTTCTTCTGAAATTTAGTTCTCTCTTTTTCTCTCTCATGTAGTTGTATCCCTCTTGCGCAGCTCTCACTCGCTAGCGCTCTCTGTTCTAAATTGTCCCCATCTCTCTGTTCTGAATCGGGAAAACCCCCATTGACCCCATCTCTAGGTATGTCTTCTAAATAACGTAAGGTTGCAGTTGCTTGCAACCTTGAAGCTCTGCTCCATTGCCAACCTCCAATAGGTAGTTTTGATGGTTATTTTCTTAATCTATTTGGGATTATGTGAAATTGGTTTTATTTTGATTGCTTGGGTTTCTGTGAAATTAAATTACTTTGGGTAATGTTTTTTGAATCTTCATACTCATCCATCTGGGTTTTTACCAAATGCATTTATATTGCTATGGATATGTGGATCTTGAAACTTGGGATTTTCCATTTTATGTAGTAGATTTGTATAGTCTGATTGTGATGAATCTTGTTTAGTGTAGTGTTATTGTTGTTTTATTACTGTTGTGTTGCTGTTGTGTTGCTATTATATTGCTGTTGTATTGCCATTATATTGCCTGGTTATTGTGGTTGTATTGCAGTGATTTGGTCGTGGGTTCAAATGTGTTAATGAAATGTTGTTTTGTCATGGTCATAAATGGAGACAATTGTTATTCTAGTTTGCTACAATGGAAAATGGGTAACCTCAAAGAAGATGTGCAAATACGAAGGAGGTGACTCAAAAGGCTTAATAGTACACTGACCATCACATTTGCTGAACTGTTGGATTGTGTGCATCAGATTCCTGAGAAATGAGAGGCAAGGCATGAATGAGGAAGGAGCATCAGGTTTTGTGGTGTCATTTTTTGTAATTTAGGGGGGGATGTGATGGTGGTACAAGGCATGACTTGTATATATAGAGTCCATTTTGAACGTGTGTATTGTAGGCCACATGTCTTTTAAGGGATGTATAAGTCAATCAAATGGTAGAGTCTGATATAGTACCTACTACAATGGGACCCTATTGTGACTGTATTATGCTCTTATTGATATCACATTGCCCATTTTTCACAGGCGTATTGTGGAGTTATTATCGCTATAATCGTTTGAACTAGACAGGGATAAAGGAAAGTGTATGTGCACAAATACAAAAAGAGGCGTCATAAGTCCATCAAATCCAATTTTGAAACTTACATAATACAATAAGAGGCCACCCCATAGTTACATAATACAAAAAGAAGCCACCTCATAGTTCCATTTTACAGCATGTTGCCACAACATTTTACAGTCTCCAAAGTCATATTAATGTGTCCAAAGTTTCCTATTGTTGACACATTCGGAGTTGCATACTCTTCAATTGCGGCGACCGCGACCCAAGAAATTCATGACCCCGCATGCATACTCTTCCAACAATTTCAAATATCGCATGTCAATGTTGACAGGTTTTTCACTACCCAACCGCTCAAAAACATCAAAATATAGAAATCCAAGCTTCACGACATCCTCCTCATCAGCGCAGTCGATGAAGGCTTTTTCTAGTTCAAAAAGGGTCAAAGCAAAATATAATACCAAGTTCCCATCTTCACTCATTTCCTGCTTTCTTTTAAGCTGACAATGATCAAGCACAAAAGAGCAAACTTTTAAAGAACTCAGATTACACCGCATATGGTTCTTTGCCCTTCGTTTAGATATTGAATATTCATCCCCAAACTCATCGCTTAGTTACTGTTTTACTCTATGAAACGAGTGCTCGGTCTTAGTTTGCCCCATAAAACTGAAAATTTCTCACTTAGGCCTCAGAATCTCTAAAAACTGTTGAAGTTTTCTCACTTTACAACTTCCGTCCATTTTCGTTTGCAAAACCGTTAAATGTGCTGACGTGGTAGGGGCATTTTAATAATTCAGCTATTAAAAAACTTCATAATCCAAATTAAATTTGTTTTTATTTTTAAAGATTAACTACACAGACCCAATCACCCCAAACCCATCCCTCCCCCATGTCCGATCATCCTCAGCCACCATCATCCAAACCCAGCAGGCCCCACCCATGCCTAGCAATTAATAAAAAAGATGCATACCCAAAATCAAAGAGCCAAAAAAAAAACGCTATACATAAAAAATCAAACAAAAGGCCCAAGAAAATCATCCAATTTGCAAAACCTATATTGAAAACTAAGGAAAAACAACACCCAACGAAGAGCCTCACAAATTGAGCTATCGAAAAATGGAAATAAAACAGACCCAGATGTTGATACATAAAGATTTCTAAGCTGGGTATGTTTTTTTTCCGATGAGGTCTATAAAAATTGATATGTTTTTTCATGAATATTGTTATCATCTGTGTTTGTGTGTATTGATGAAGTTTTTCAGTTTTTTCTGAAGATTAAAACCTTTGGGCCCTGTTTGGTGGGCTAGACTCGACCAGACTTCTCCAATTAAAATGAATTAAAATCGTATCTGTCGTTTGGTGGGCCTAAATGCACTCTGGGACTAGTTGGGCCTGATATTTCGCTTGGGATACCAATCCAGCAAATGGGGGCATTATAAACCCAACAGAAACCACGGCTTTCGAAGCCCCCGCCTTCCCCGTTCGCTACTTAAAGTAGCGTTTGCTCTTCTCTTCTTTCCATCGCTCTTTTTCTTCTTTTAAATCTCGTCTGTGACTTCATCACTGCCATTTTGAACGTAGATTCTTTCGTCTATAAATCTTTTTTCTTCTATGGAGCTGTGATTCTTTCTTGTATCATCTCTTCTCTCTCCTCTCCTCTCGACTCTCATCTATGATATCATACTTCTCTCTTAATTTTATTAAGAGATATTTAGTGATATACCAATTTCTAGCACTAATATTATAAATAAACCCTACACAATTGAATTCCTATAAACAAGCCCAAAAAAAACCCAAAAAATGATAGCTAGCCTTATTGAATTTAATATTGATTATTAAATTACTTTGATGCCCTATTGAGTGCTTTGGGTATTTTTATGAGATTTTGGGTTGGGCTTGTTTTAAGAAATTGATGGCAGTTTTGTAATTTATAAGAAGTTAAAAGCTTTTTTGTTATGTTGTAAATGGGCTTTGGGTGTGTTTCTAAAGTCCATTTTGTATAGGGTATTTTTATAATTTGGGCCCCCATATTGGGTATAATAGTGAATCTCCCTTTTATTAATTCAATATTGAGATGACTGCCATCTGTTTTTTTTTTTGGGGGCCTTTGATTGTTTGTTGATGGTTCATTTTAAAAAAATCTTTGTTTTCGTTCCTTGGGCAGATGATTGTTTTAACTTTGATTTTGCTTTTCATTGAAGATATGATTTCACAGTTGTGGGTTACCTCTTTTTTTTTTTTTTTTTTTTTTTTTTTTTTTTTTTTTTTTTTTTTTTTTTTTTTTTTTTGACTAGACTGCAATTTTGTTTCTCTCTCATAATTATCTTAAAAGAATTTTCGTGTTTATTATTAATTTTGTGAATTTCTGGACTATTTTTATGGTATCTTCATGTGATTTCTTATTTTTATTTTTATTTTTATTTTTATTTTTATATAAATGTTTCTTTATTTTATAAAAATTTAATTATTTTTATATTAAATAATCTAATAAACATTATAATTAATTTTAAAATAAAAACTTTTGAAGTCCAATGCAGTCCAGCCCATACTTGTACCAAACAACATACTGGATTTAAGTCTAGTGCAGTCTAGCCCAGGTTAATGTACCAAACAACTTATTAAAGTTCAACCCTGTTCAAGCCAAATCAATCCAAAACTCTAAGCTCAATCCTAACCAGTCTAATCAGGCCCACCAAACAAGGCCTTTGTGGTTTATTTTTGGGGTTTGTCATGTTTGGGGTTTGTTCGGTTTGGGTGGTGGGCGTTATTTGGTTGGGATGATGGTGGATGAGGATGATTGAGAGTGGGGAGGGATGGGTTTGTGGTGATGGGTCTGTGTAGTTAATGTTTTTTTTTAAAATTCTATTTTTTAAAATTTAATTTAGATTATAAAGTATTTTAATAGCTAAATTATTAAAATGCTCCTGCCACATCAGCATACTTAACGATTTTGTGAACAGAAATAAACAAAAGTGGTAAAGTGTGAGACCAAACTCCTGTTTCAAGGGGTATAACAATCATTAAGCCAAAATTCATTGCAGTGCTTGCAAATGCATATTATTTTATTTCACTAATCCAAACCGTCTATTTTTGTAGATATTCATTCAAAGATCATCTCTACAAAAAAATCACTTGAATATGATATTATTTGACCATTCAATTAAATTATTGAAATTTAAGCAATCTCTTGAAACATTGTGTTTATTGATTTTGTTAATCTCTATTAGATGTCATAATGATTTTTAATTTGTCTGATTTGTTTTTTTACAAGGACACCTTCAAATAAAATTATTTGAGGAATCCCTCAATAGAAGAGGACTATATATATAGTCGAAATTGTTACATCACTAATAGTCAACAAAATATGATTAAATCTTTTAAATCTTTTTGAATTTATACACTCATATTGGTCAAGTATTTCGAAAAGTTCGTCATTGATTGATAGATAGTCAACTTATGATTATATAATTAATACTAAAAATTGTGGTAGAAATTGTTACTTATAATAATATAAATAACTAATAGTCTACAAATTATGATTAAATTTTTGTAATAATATAATCTAGAAGTTAGTCATTGGTTGATAGATAGTCAAATTTTCGACTAGTATAGGGGAATGTTAAAGTTCTGCACAGATTTTTGGACCCATACCCGCCCACAAATATCTGTGCAAAGAAAAATCAGTTGATCAAGACAACAAGGAAACTACTTGATCAATCGATACAAAAAGACTTTGGACTTGGACTTTCGTTTCTTGGCGATGTTGCGAGTTCATTGAACCAATAACTTCTAGGTTTGCAGTGCATGATCTTGTTAAGTTTGTGGATGCAGAGAACATCTAGATATTTCTTGATTGCATTTGATTAGCTAAATTGTGTAAGTTTGTGGACGAAGAATCGTGTGGACCGGTCGCTTCCTCTGCCAGTGTTTTCCACTCCATGGCCTTATTCTTCATTAGTGAAACACAATGGTGGGCCCTACAAGAGTGTCCCTCAAATAAATTTATTTGAGGAATCCCTCAATGAAAGCTCTCTGCATATAAAATATATATGAAATGCAAAGTGCCATATTCATTAAACCACGAAGATGCATTCGATCGGGTTTGATTTTTGAGCACATGGAGATCACTAGAGCTTAGTTTCATTTATAATATTATGTAATTTCCTTGCTTCATTTAGCAATGGTTCTTCTTCGCTTGGTGTATAATTGAAGAGGGCTTAATCCCTCAACATCACCTGGCTAGTTAGTAGAAAGAAAACTTCAGAGTGCTTGAAATTATTTTGTCTCTTGTACTATAGTGAATTGTTAGCAATTCCTCATGCTTACTTGTAATTTGGTTCGTAACCACACTCATAGACACTCTCTAGCCACAAATAATAATATGACTTCTTAAAAGCCTTATTTATAGTAGGTAGGAAATAAGATTAAAATAGGAATTCTAAACCAAGTAGGAATTGAAATAAGGATCTAAAACAAAGCTAGTTTGGTATTGTTGTGATGTGAAAATAATTATAGTCAGATTTGTGAGAGAAATCAGTTGTGAAAGAAAACAGTTTGGCTTTTGGCAACTTTTTATTAAAAGTGATGTTGGTACAATAATAAGTTTTTGAGTGTTTGGTAAATTTTTGTGTGAAAGTGTTGTGAGTTGTGTACAATGACTAAAAAGAACATTATGGTGAAATAACTCTTTAATTCATGTGGTTTTGTCCCTAATCAAGCTCACTTTAGAGGAGTGTCTATGCTTTGAAATGGAGCATCTAATTTTAAGTATCAATTTTTTCTTTTTTACTCAAGCTGTTGTTATCTTTGTATGTAGTATGAAATGACATAAACAATCAGAAACTTTCTAACGGATTTGAGTGGGGTTTGGATTTGGATTTGGATTTGGATTTGGAAACACGAGGAAACAAAGTACGATTTTGGATTTTGTCTTTTCTTTAACCTTGTTGTGTTTTATTGTTTCTTTTCTTTTCTTTCTTTAGATTAAGCATTCAAGTATTAATGAGAGATTATGCTTTATCATCAGGTCAATATCTCCAACCTAATGATACAAGGTTTTAAAGAAACTTCTACATAATTTCTTTGTTGAAAATGGTCTAACTTTATTTTTTTACTGACATCTTGTGTGGTGTCTTCGTTTGAATCTGGAAGGCTATACGGGATGGCTTCAAATTGAAAATCAGGCAAGCCATCGAGGGAATTAGATCCTAGAGTTTTAAGAAAGCGCTTGTGATTGAACTGTGTGTTAACAAAGGTCATATGAAAACCTCTATAGTCGAGCTTTGCAAATTTAAGCATTGCCTTTATATGGCTTTGAGCAGGGAATGGAATGCGAACAGCATGTGGCTTAGTAGCTATTTCTGTGGAATCCATCTGAGATTTTGTGTGTGCATTGCAGTGCTTGCAAATGCAGATTATTTGTAACACCCCGACTTCAAATTAAATGTCTATTTTAATCGATTTAAATGAAATTACGAATTTACCCTTGGGGTAGGGGTAAATTGGTCACGGAAGGATTTCGGGACACGAATGGTATATCTGGGTAGGTGGTACTGAGACGATTTCGTAGACACGCGGTAGGCTTGAATCGGAATTGTAACAAAAAAGTTACGGGCAAAACACTATCAGTGGCAAAACTGTAAATATTTCCAAAATTTTATTAGAAAGTCTCGGGTTCTTAGTAAGTGGGCCCGGCATCGGGAAGATGTCGGAACAAAGACAGGGTCCGCTTCGATTTTCGGGAAATTCCAGAGCGGGTCCTGTCAGCTTGGTATCAGAGCATTAAGTTCATTTTCCTTCGACTATTGCACTTTTGTTGCATTGTTGATCTAATGATTTTATGATTTCTTTGTGTAGAATCATGTCAGCTCGCAGAGCTAGAACAAGAGGTCGTGGTCAGAGATGGGGGCCGAATCCTCCACCTCCATCTCCATCACCCCCTCCTTCACCATCACTACCTTCGCCTCCACCATCTCCACCTGCTGGAGATAAGGCTTTGGATATGAGGCATGTGCTCAGCCAGTTAACTCGCACAATGGCTACAGCCTTACGGGGAAGGCGTGGTACAGAAAGTTCAGAAATTAAGAGAGTTAAGGAACTTGAAGCTAAATAATTCGTGGGTAGTACAGACCCAGCAGAAGCAGAATCATGGATTACTGATGTGGAAAGAATTTTGAGGTTCTGGAATGCCCGGCTGAGGATAGAGTCCGTTTGGCTACCTTTCTACTCAAGGGCAATGCTTACCACTGGTGGAAAGCAGTAAAAAGGGGTTATGAAAATCCGGCTGCTATAAACTGGGAAGAATTTCAGCGAGTCTTTTCAAAGCAGTTTTACCCACCTTCTTATAGACATGCAAAGAAGTCAGAGTTTCTCTACCTGAAACAGGGGTCTATGTCAGTAATGAAGTATGAACACAAGTTTAATGAGTTGTCAAGATTTGCTGTAGAGCTGGTTGCCACGGAGGAGGACAGATGTAGAAGATTTGAGGAAGGTTTATGGTGGGAAATTCAGGCAGTGGTTACTGCTAACACTTATCCAAATATGAGGGCGTTGGCTCAGGCAGCTGAAAGGGTGTCAAGGAAACTTGGTGGGAATGTGGGTAGGCGCCGTAGGGATGCACCAGGAATTGGTGGGCCCAGTCAGGGTCCATCAAAGAGGGGAGGATCTAGCTCCGGTTCCACTAGCGGTGGATGGTCAGGAGGACGGGGATCTAGTTCTAGTAGTGGGAGATCCGGTTCTCGTCCGGCTTGGACTCAGTATTCAGGGCCACAGTCTACAGCTAGCGCCACCAGGGTTCCTTCGAGGCACACTGGGTTGACATGTTTTAATTGTGGACAAGTTAGGCACATTGTGAAAGATTGTCCCAGCTATACTCAGGGAGGTGGACCAAGCCAGAGTAGTAGCCTGACATGCTACTTTTGTGGGCAAGTGGGGCATACTAAGAGAAGCTGCCTAATTAAACTCCAGAATGATGCAGCAATTCAGGGAACTGGGGCCCAGCAGGGGCAAGGTATTATGGGTCAGAATCAGAATCAAGGTGGTGTTTTTTCCTCTGCAGTAGGGTCATCGAGTAGCAGGGCACCGTCATCTTCTAGAGGTAGAAGTGGTATGCAATCAAGGGGTCTACCTGGGCGTTCCACTACTCAGGCCTGAGTGTTCTCTATGACTCAGCAGGAAGCATATGCTACCCTGGATGTGATTACTGGTATGATTCCAATTTTTGGTTATCTTGCACTTGTTCTAATTGACCCGGGGGCCACACACTCCTTTGTAGCACACAATTTCATACCGTATATCAATATTAGACCCACACCTATGACAGGAAGTTTTAGTATTTCTCTACCTACAAGAGAAGTCTTGTATGCAGATCGGGTATTCAGAAATTGTTTTATCCAAGTAGACGATGCATGGTTGGAAGCGAATTTAATTCCTTTAGATTTGGTGGATTTGGATATTATATTGGGGATGGATTGGCTAGAGAAGCATCATGCATCAGTGGATTGTTTTCGGAAGGAAGTAACACTTCGGAGTCCAGGACAACCTAAAGTTACCTTTCATGGGGAGCGTAGAGTTCTCCTTACTTGTCTTATTTCTGCTATCACAGCCAAGAAGTTACTCAAGAAGGGATGTGAAGGGTATTTGGCGCATATTATCGATACTCGAGAGATCACCCTAAATTTGGAAGATATTCCGGTTGTTTGTGACTTCCCTGATATCTTTCCAGATGATCTCCCTGGTTTACCCCCTGAAAGGGAAATCGAGTTCACTCTTGAACTTCTTCCAGGCACCAACCCGATTTATCAAACCCCCTATAGGATGGCACCAGCTGAACTCCGGGAGTTGAAGACTCAATTACAGGAGTTAGTGGATCTTGGGTTCATCAGACCCAGTGTTTCACCGTGGAGTGCACTTGTGTTGTTCGTAAGGAAGAAAGATGGGACCATGAGGTTATGTATTGATTATTGGCAGTTGAATAAGGTGAAGATACGTAACCGGTATCCTTTGCCTCGGATAGATGATTTGTTTGATATGTTGAAGGGTGCTAAGTATTTTTCTAAGATCGATTTGAGATCAGGATACCACCAGTTGAGGATCAGGGAAGAGGATATTCCTAAGACCGCATTTAGAATGCGGTATGGACATTATGAATTTCTGGTGATGCCTTTTGGACTGACGAATGCTCCAGCATCGTTTATGGATCTCATGAACAGAGTGTTCCGACCATACTTGGATCACTTTGTGATTGTGTTCATAGACGATATCTTGGTTTACTCCCAGACTTTGGAAGGGCATAAGAAGCATCTGAGGTTGGTATTGAGAACTTTGAGAAGGAAGTAGCTTTATGCTAAATTTAGTAAGTGTCAGTTTTGGCTGGACAGAGTGGTATTCCTAGGACATGTAATTTCAGCTGAAGGGATTTATGTGGATCCACAGAAAGTTGAAGCTATTGTGAATTGGGTACAACCCATTAGTGTGACTGGAATACGGAGTTTTCTGGGATTGGCAGGCTACTATCGTCGATTTGTGGAAGGGTTCTCTTCGATAGCAGCACCTCTCACACGGTTGACAAGGAAAGAGGTTACGTTTGAGTGGACAGAATAATGTGAACAAAGTTTTCAGGAATTAAAGAAGCGATTAACCACCGCACCTGTTTTGGCTCTTCCGAATAATGCAGGAAACCTTGTGATCTACAGTGATGCATCTTTGCAAGGCTTGGGATGTGTTCTGATGCAACATGATCGGGTGATTGCTTATGCCTCAAGGAAACTTAAGAAGCATGAGCAGAATTATCCGGTTCATGATCTGGAACTTGCCGTAGTAGTGTTTGCTCTCAAAATTTGGCGGCATTATTTGTATGGTGAGACGTGTCAGATTTTCACTGATCACAAAAGCCTCAAGTACTTTTTCACTCAAAGGGAGCTTTATATGAGACAACGGCGTTGGTTGGAATTGATAAAGGACTATGACTGCACAATTGAGTATCACCCAGGCTGAGCTAATGTGGTTGCAGATGCATTGAGTAGAAAGACTACTGGAAGTTTGGCTCATCTCAGACGGCATATCTTCCGTTGTTAGTGGAACTACGGAAGGATGGAGTAGAGTTGGAAATGACTCAACAGGGTGGAATACTTGCTAGTTTACATGTGAGACCTATTCGGGTGGAGCGGATAATTGTAGCCCAGTTGGGAGATCCGACACTTTGTAGAATAAGGGGAGAAGTAGAAAATGGTACACGGAAAGATTATGCAATAAGGGCAGATGGGGTGTTGGTAACAGGAACTCGCCTTTGTGTACCTAAGAATGATTATCTGAAAAGAGAAATCATGGAGGAAGCTCACTGTTCTACTTACACCATGCATCCAGGAAGTACCAAGATGTATCAACCCCTACGGGAATATTACTCATGGCCGCATATGAAGGGAGACATTGCTAAGTATGTAAGTAGATGCTTGATTTGTCAACAAGGGATTATGCAACCACTTCCAATTCCTGAATAGAAATGGGAACGCATTACCATGGATTTTGTTTTCAAGCTTCCACGTACTCCTAAGGAACATGATGGAATTTGGCTAATAGTTGATAGATTCACCAAGTCAGTCCATTTCCTACCCATCAGGGAAACTTATTCTCTGACGAAGTTGGCAAAACTTTTTGTGGATGAGATTGTGAGATTACATGGAGCACCTGCGTCCATTGTATCGGACAGGGATGCCCGATTCACTTCTCGATTCTGGAAGTGTTTGCAGGAAGCTATGGGTACTAGGTTGCAGTTCAGCACAGCTTTTCACCCACAGACTGATGGACAATCAGAAAGAACTATCCAGACTTTGGAGGAAATGTTGAGGTCGTGTGTGCTGCAGATGAAAGATTCATGGGATACTCACCTTGCCTTGGTAGAATTTGCATACAATAACAGTTATCATGCGAGTATAAAGATGGCTCCTTATGAGGTGTTATATGGGAGACAATGTAGGACTCCTATTTGTTGGAATGAAGTGTGAGATAAGAAATTGGAAAAAGTGGATAGTATCCGAGCAACAACCGAGAAGGTGAAGATGATTAAAGAGAAGCAGAAGATCGCACAAGACCGACAGAAGAGTTATGCAGATAATAGGTCCAAAGATCTTGAATTTGCAGTTGGGGATTGGGTGTTTCTAATCTTGGAAGGGTGTGATGAGATTTGGGAAATGTGGGAAGTTAAGCCCTCTATATATTGGACCCTATGAGATTACGGAACGCATTGGACCTGTTGCTTATAGACTTGCACTACCTGCAGAACTATCTCGAGTCCATGATGTATTTCATATATCTATGCTTCGGAAATATATGTCAGACCCTTCTCATATTTTAGCATGTGGAGTTAGAAGAAGATTTGTCATATGAGGAGCAACCTGTGCAAATCCTGGATAGGAAAGAACAAATGTTGCGCTCCAGATCCATTCCAGTAGTGAAGGTTCTGTGGAAAAGCCAAACCGTAGAAGAAGCTACATGGGAGCCTGAGGTGCAAATGAGGGTCAAGTACCCTTATCTCTTCCATTAACAGGTACGTGAATTTCGGGGACAAAATTTTTATAAGGGGGTAGATTGTAACACCCCGACTCCAAATTAAATGTCTATTTTAATCGATTTAAATCAAATTACAAATTTACCCTTGGGATAGGGGTAAATTGGTCACTTTCTTATCCGGAAGGATTTCAGGACCACGAATGGTATCTCTGGGTAGATGGTACTGAGACGAATTCGTAGACATGCGGTAGGCTTGAATCGGAGTTGTAACAAAAAAGTTACGGGCAAAACACTATTAGTAGCAAAACTGTAAATATTTTCAAAAGTTTGGTAAAAATCGGATTTTTCACTGCAGTACTCTCTCTCTCTCCTCGCGCGCGCTCGACACTCTCTCTTCAGTCTCTCTCTCTCCCCGACGCCGACTCTCTATCTCTCCTCGATTCTCTCAGCTTCGGCCACTGCAGGACACGAGACCAGTCCCGATCGATCCGCCTTGACGTCCCCACCAAGTCTAGCCCGTTTTCCCCGTCGGAAACCACGAACTCCGGCCACAAGCTCGACTGGTTCGAACTGGAGATTTCCCGTTGCCGCGCCGCCGCTGCCGCCGCCCAAACCCAGTGAAACAGGTGAGGGTTCTTCCTCTTTTTACTTGCTCTAGCTGTTTTTGGGGTAGGTTTGGATCGATTTTGAGTTTAGAAAATCGATTAGAAAACTTAGGAGGTTTTGGCCGAACTTCAAAGTGAAATTCTGGCCCGTTACCGCCCTAATTGGGCCTTCCCGTAGTTGAATGAAGTGATCCTGACCTTGAGTAGAAGCTAGGGTCGGAAGGGTGAGCTCGGGTGTGGAGTTTTTCCGTCACCGGAATTACTCTACACACCCACGCGTTGCCTGGGCTTGTGAAGCTGCAATTTAACCCGATGAGATCCTTAGGTTGTCACGAGGGCATAGGAATTCACGGATCTCAAGTCGGATGTCGTTTGATTATCAAACGGATTTTCGCATATTGTGCGTTATCCGGGTTCGATAGGTTCCGACTGTTAGATCCTTTCCGAATTAAAATATGTTGTTCTGGATTTTCCTAGGACTGTATGGGACTTCACGGATTATGAATCGGAGCCCCGGATGTTCCGATTCAAAAATGCCAAGTTTGCGGGTTAGCGATAACCGTAAAATCGTGAACGATTCCTAAACCTGTAATCGGACCTTAGGATACCTTCTTCAACGTGCACGTATTGGGATTTTGGGGATTTAAGCATTTAATTTGTGATTTCCACTCTGACGTAATTTTATATTAATTAATGGTTCGTATCTCAAAATAGGTGTTTTGACTGCACGTACTCAGCCGACAGGACCTTCACGTGGTCAGGCAGCTTGGGAATATTTGTGAGTGGACTTTGTTTTCAATCATATGCATGGTTTTAATTGATGAAAGATTTTTGCATACTGTTTTAATGGCTTATTGAATATGTATTATATTCATGAGTTGATTATGATGGTTGTATAGCGCTTGGCAATATATTGTGAGTTTGGCATTGTGGGAATTGAGAGTGCATTTTATATGGGTTGTGGGGAAGTATATTTATATATTCTCTATAGACGAGATACTTGGGTTGTTGAAGGGTGTTGTGGAAGAACTTGATTTTGAGAGAAGTTGTATGATTACACTATGTGAGTACCTTCCCCAGTTATCAGTCTCACTCGCGGCGTTGGATGTTCCGGCGTGTGAGACACTTTCCATATGCGGCGTTGGATGTTCCGGCGTATGGAAAGACTCTGTATATTGTTTAGGGTCATCACCATGGCATTGGATGTTCCGGTGTGTGATGATCTAGTCTGTGCGCGTAGGACATAGTTTGGGAGCTACACATGACGTTGGATGTTCCGGTGTGGGAGCTTTGGACTTTCGTCCCCTAGTTTGTCCACTCACATGTTTTCTGTTTTGCGCCCCCCAGCCAGTAGTCACTCCAGGAAGTGTGCAAGTGGTGTACGAGGCTCGAACTGTGAATCTTTCTAGTTAGAAACTGAGTAATTTCTTCTACTCAACTGTTCTTGTAATCTAAATTCAGTAGATGCTCTGTATCGCCCATGGTAGATTTTACTTGTAAGGCTGGAGGCCATTTTAGTATGACTTGAAGAATTATGAAAACATACTGCAGGTTGGAATTTTTATTTTATGTTTGTTGCAGGTTGATTAATTTTTTTGTTGGGATTGCTTAAATTACAGGGGAGACTCTGCCAAAATTTTGGTAGAAAGTCTCGGGTTCTTAGTAAGTGGGCCCGGCATCGGGAAGATGTAGGAACAAAGACGGAGTCCGCTTCGGTTTCTGGAAAATTCCGGAGCGTGTCCTGTCATTATTTATAAAGCAAAACTGAGCTACTTTTCAATGTGTACTATACCAACTCCCTCACCACAATTATCCAAAGTTAATTTTATTTACTTACCATTAAGCCACTATGTCTGTGGCCATGGCAAGTTTAGTTGCCCTTATTTTATTTTATATTTAGGGTTACACCATGTTTCCGTCGCCATATTTATTGGAGGTTTAATTTTTTTTAATTTCATTTACTGGTCTCTACTTCTTTCAAAAAAAAAAAAATTTAGAACAAAATAAGAAAACATGTTATTAGGCTCCATATGACATTATACATGAATAAGGGTGCTACATAGAGTAATAATAGAGATATCAACAGTAATAATAGAGACATGGATATGGATAACATCTAGTTTTTTCTTAACTCGACTAAATTATCTAAGTTTAGAGGTGGCAATATTGTGCACGTCCCATTAACACGACACAAATTCGCATGAAAATTTCAGTATTCATGTAATAACCCAAAACAAAATATCTAAAAAGAAATAAATATCTAAAAAGTAGGATTAATATCTTCTAGCAAAAAGACGGTTTTGCCCTCGCATATTTTAATAAGGGAAAATTTGACTTTTTTATCGAAAAAGAATTTGGCAATTCCGTTTGCGCCATTGCGTAGAGCACGGCGAAACGAGTCCGTAGACACGGAGTAGACCCGAATCGGAGTTGTAACGAAGAAAATACCGTCAAAATACCGCGAAAGGTCAGATTTTAATCTATTCTCTCTCTCTCTCCCCCGTCAGTTTTCTCTCTCCTCTCTCTCTCTCCCCTCCCGCGCGACTTCGACCCTTGACCTCCGCTTGTTCTCGGCGACGGCCCGGCCACCACAGGCCGAGCTGATCTCTGCTGTGAGTACCGTTGGAACCACCACTCGCCCGCCGTTCTTCTCCGACCAACCTCAGCCACGGGGACGCCCGGAATCGGCCGGAATCTGCCATTGTTGCTGACTTTCCAGTTTGAACTTCCAGCTCATTTTTCTCCTTCAATTCTCCACCAAATTTATCGAGTAAGGTATGGTTTCTCAGCTATTTTTCGTGTTCTAGCTGATGGATGTATGGGTTTCGATCGATTTTAGCTCCAAAGGGTTCGATTTTCGACTTGAAATTTGGTCGAAACTTCGGCTGCCGTGATTTACTGTTTCTGGTCACTTTTTGGGGTATGTCCAAGAACAAAAGTGACTCCAAATGGGGTGTTTTACCTAGGATAGGAGTTTGGAGTCTTGGTTTCGAGCGGTTTGGGCAACCAAAAATCGCTTTGGACACCCGAATCTGCCCGAGCGTGTGGCGGCGCATGGGCGAAGGTGGTGGAGTGAATCTGGCAAGTTTTGAGATCCTCGTGTCGTCATGAACGCGTAGGATTTCACGGATCTCGATTCGGAGTCCCTTTGAGCCCCGAACGGATTTTTCATATCGCGCGATCCTTGGGTGCAGTGTCGTCAAATTATTGGATCGCACTGAATTTTGGATATGTCGGTCTACATGATTTCAGGATCGTGTAGGATTCGACGGATTGTGAATCGGAGTCCCGGATACTCCGAAATCGCGAACCCTGGGGCTAGGGTTTGGATTTTAAGCAATAACGCGATTTCGGCTGATCCGACCGTCCGTTTCGGACCGAATTCGCAGGACATGGTTCCTTCTCTATGAGGAACCTTCAGAGAAGTCCAGATTGGCCATCGGAGATCGTGGACCCTACGGGTCCCGGGTTGGCCGATCTGGCAGCTTATCGCTTAACTAAGCGTCGGGTTTTCCAAAACTAATCTAAGAGTCTGAAAGGCTAATGTGGGCATAGGAGTAACTTGAAACGAATGAATGCACGTATTCCTAGGAGCCGGGGGCAGGGTGTTTAATTTAATTCTTTTATCGAGCAGTTTTATTAATTTATTATTCATGGATAATCAGGCACCAGAGGTCCAGTCGACCCGCAGGAGGGACCTTCGAAGGGTCCAGCTAGCTCGGACCACCAGTGAGTGGACTTTCTTTCATAAAGGATTTTATATAAATAAGTTATATAAATGATTATATAAATGAGTTTACGTAAATGATTTTATATTGAGTTTATATAAATGAGTTTTTATAAATAAGTTTTTATAAGAAAATTTCATTATTTGATCTTGAATAAGTATTCTTGCATGTCTTAGAGCATGTCTTATACTGTCAAATATTTTGAGTTATATATATTATGGAAGTTATTTTAGCAACAGACCTTGAGCTTTACATAACAAAATAGCAGCAGCATTGAGATTACAGTTAATTTATCAGATTTCAGAAGGGTTATTACATTTTCTAATTAGACCACATTGTACCCATTTATTTTTGGTGATTACCCAGAGTTGGACTGATGTCTACGGACATCCAGTCCGATTTCAGTTACGTCAGTGCACTTGACTTTGTCTCACGAGTTACGGGGACGCTCGGACCGTGAGTGTCAGGATTTGCGGCTCGGCAGACTTGGTGTCCCGAGACCTGCCAGGATTTGCGGCTCGGCTGACTCTGTGTCCCCGAGACCTGCCAGGATTGCGGATCAGGCTGACTACGGTCCCCTGTATCTTGCCAGAGCGGCTCGAGTCGACTTGGTGTCATCGAGACCTGCCGGCGGATCAGGCTGATCATAGTCCCCTGATTTCGCCAGTTTGCGGCTCGGGTAGCCTGCGCGACGCCCAAGACCTGCCAGGGGAATTGCCGGATATGACAGGGGTACAAATAGGTGGTAGTTTCAAAAGATTTTGAGCTTTCTTTTATTCGATTATGACTTTCAGTTATTTTATGCCAGTTTCTTTGATATTCGCGCATCTATAGCTTTATATATTTGTTTAGTTATACGAGCATAATCATCAATAAGTTTTTACATGCTTATTTGAATACCTTGTATTGAAATATAGACAAACCCTCGATTTATATCCTTACTTATTTTTAAATGGGGGTTATTATGGTTATAAATCGTTTTCAAGAACATTATTTTTGTCCACTCACATTTTCAAACTGTTTTTCGCCCCCAGGCCGTAGAAGTGCGCAGGATCCACCACCGGGCCATTCCTAGCTTCCGCGCCACCAAATCAGGTAGAGATTTGTGAAAAAATCCTTAAAACCCTGTAAATTTTAGAAAATGCTCTGATATCTCGTTTTAGTGGAAAACTGGAGCTGGCGAATATTTAGTTATCCTATTATGGCAGTTGGTGTGGATTTATTTGGTTGTTTGACAGGTGGAAAAATTTGGGTTTGGTCAAAATAAGGGGAGACTCTGCCGAATTTTCGGCAGAAGTCCAAAGAAAATTTTCCTAGTAACTGTAGCAGGAGGGGTAAAATGGTCATTTGTGCTCGACAGTTGCCAGATGTCGGACACGCACAGGGCTTGGTTCGAATTCCAAAGCGGAATTAGGATCGGGTCCTGTCAATTCAGGTCTGAGTTATCGTGTCACGTTGATATCGTGTTGACCCGTTAGTTACCCGTTAAGCTATCGTGTCGTGTCGTGTCAATTCAGGAATACTCGTTAACCCGTTAAGCTCAGGGGTATTTGTGGAAAAAGGTATAACTTTATATTTTTAATCTATTGATTTAAAATATTATTAATATAATGCATCATGGTTAGTGCACAATTGCCTGAAAAATGATAAGACTTTAGAGTTGAAGGCCTGAAGCGTAGTGAAACCTTAATCAGAATAAAATTCTAGATATAGTACGCATCATGGTTACATACCAGTAGTACATATATATTGCCACATAGTTGATTATTTGAGACAATGGCAATGGAAATGATAATTAATAAGATCAATATTCTTATGGAAACATCTTAACTTTTTCTCAATAGCACTTGATTCACTAAATTGTCTAAGTTTGTGGATGAAGAACCATGTGGACCAGTAGCTTCTTCTGCAAGTTTCTTCCACTCCATGACCTTATTTTTCATCTTCTTACCCTTCTCTCCCTCCATTAACTCTTTGATAAGCTTCTCTACCTCTTCCCTCTTCGCATCATCACTAATCTCCATGCCAATTCCCCATTCATTGCAAGTATAGCGACAGTCCATTTGCTGGTCCCCGAAGAATGGCCAACAGAGCATAGGAACTCCTGCAGTAAGGCTCTCAACTGTTGAATTCCAACCGCTGTGCATTAAAAATCCTCCAACTGAGGGGTGGTTGAGGACTTGCTCTTGTGGGCACCACCCAGCTATTAGACTTCTTTCCTTAGTTTCAGCCACAAACTCAGGCGGCAAAATAGCGGATTCTCCAACAACTAGATCAGGTCTAATTACCCAAAAGAATGGAAGCTTGCTATTTGCAAGTCCCCACCCAAACTCCACAAGCTGTTCTGGTGTCACGACTGCTACACTGCCGAAATTCACATAGACAACTGAGTTTGGTGCCTTGGTGTTTAGCCACTCGAGGCATTCAGTTTCTTCTTTCCATGGACTGTATCCCATTTTCAAAGGGTGTTCTGGTATCTGATTGAGATGCAATTGAAGAGGGCCAACGGTGTACACATGGGGAAGCATAGATGAGAGAGCTTCCAAAACATCTGCCTCCAAGGCATCAAAAGTATGAAGAACAACTGCTGAAGCTTCATGAGCTCTTTCGGTTTCTTCCATGATGAAGTTAAATCCGGTGTCATCCAGATTTGTGTTTCGCACAAAGGTAGGGAGATCCCTTAAACGGATATCTCTCATTCCTGGGATCCAATCTATTACGGTGTCCAGATAGCCATTTTTGAAACAGCTCTCATCTGCAATAGACAAATGAAATTCAATTGAAGAAACATTTCATTTGCATGTTTAGAAACAACAATTGCTTTTAATTCATAGTTATATATTTCACCTTTGAGTGGAAAAAGTCCTTTTTCGACCACAGCGCGAAGTTGTTTAAATCCCATGAAGCTGCAGGCAGCTATAGTGTAGAACAGCACTATAGGGACTCCGATTTCTTCAGCAGCTGTGATTGTGAATGCGGACATGAAACCATCTGAAACTATGCAAGTCACAGGAGGATTGCTGGATGTTGATATGGCATCATTGTTGAGTTTTGTAAGGAGGGCATGAAAGGGAGCCAAGAAATGTTGTTTTCTGATGGATTCACAAAGCAAGGTGGCATCTGGTGTGGCATCTTCATCTGAATCCGGAAGGCTATCCGAGAAGGCTTCGAATTGAAAATCAGGCAAGCCATCAAGGGAATTGGGTCCTTGAGATTTAAGAAAGCGCTTGTGATTGAACTCTGTGTTAACAAAGGTTATATGAAAACCTCTGTGGTGGAGGAGCTTTGCAAATTTAAGCATTGCCTTTATATGGCTTTGATAAGGGAATGGAATGCAAACAGCATGTGGCTTAGTTGCTACTTCTCTGGAATCCATCTTAGCTTTTGTGTGTGCATTGCAGTGCTTGCAAATGCAGAGTATTTATACAGCAAAAGTGAGGTAATGTCCTTCAGAATAGCTACCTTTTTTTTATTTTTTTATTTTAAGAATATTGCAGGCTGCAACCATAGTCATAAGTAGGAGAAAGACTTTTATGAAATAGGGATAGCAAAATAGTGTTATCCCATTGCAACTAAGTTTTTCTCCATAAGTAGACTCATAAAACTGTGTTTTAGTTTAATAAAATTATCATTAATGTGAAGTGTTTTAGTCATAAAATAGTTTGATTGTAAATGGGTTGAAGTGGAAATAGGGACGGACCTTTAGTTTGGCAAACCTATTTCTTTTTCCAGTCGAAAAAATAAAATCCTAGCCCACCCACAGACATACCTTTAGTTTGGCAAACCTAGTCTATAGCCCAGGTGGCTTCTTTTTTTAAGCCAAAAAAATAAAATCCTAGCTCACCCACGGACGTTCCTTTAGTTTGGCAACCCAGGTGGCTTGTTTTTTCTAGCCAAAAAAATAAAATCCTAGCTCACCCAATTTGAATAACCTAACCTCATTTAGTTCTTCTCTTTGCACGGCATGTAGTGAATAAAAAGAGAAGAAGAGGGGGGTTAGTTCTCCTCATTTTGTATTAAATTGATTAAAAAATATGAATAAAAAATTAAAATTAAACTCTTTCTCTCCCCCTCTATCCCGATTTCTACTCTCCCCAAATTTGATTTTTTTTTTTTGTTGGTTTTTTATTTGATTTGATTTTATTGTTATTTTAAAGATTCGATTATTTTTTTATTTTTTTATAAAAATACCATTTTGCCCCTGCATTTAACAGAAAAAGTTCACAAAATTGATGGCAAGGTCATTTGTCGTAACAAAAGTGAAGTTAAAGGAACATGGGAACAATTTTGGAAATTGAGGGACTCAAATACAAATTGGGTCTAAGTTCAAGAACGAATAAAACGATTAACCCTTGTCATGCCCCGGACCCGGGGGTCAGTGGAAACCCCGTGCCCAGTGTATGAGAAAATAAAAGGTAAAATAGAATAAAAAGAAGTCGAAACATAAAATAAACTTTTCTTATAAAAATTACTCCCAAAATCTTAAAACTTTACGATTAAAAAAAATAAAGCTCTATCACTCTCATGTAGTTCAGCCTCAACTGGTTTAGTCCTTCTCTTGCCCACTAATTCATCTGAAAAATTAAACAGGGTGAGGGATGAGAAACCACCGCTCTGTAGGGACATGAAACCTCACCACAGTAGATTGATATAACTAAATTAAGTGACATGTAATCACACAGCTAAATATCACATTTTTAATAATAATGCATGAATGAATGCTCCTCATCTACTCCCATTAATTCATATAACTACACAAGCAGACCTGCACGTCTCATACCATGCTTATACCACTTGGCCCCGAATGCCCATTTATATGAACTATCTCCCATTTCAATCATCTCATAATTCCCCTTTCGTTAGTCATCTTGTCTAACTCCCTGTCGCCAGTCCCGAATCACCCAATGAAAACCATGTGCACTGCGGGATCCTTGAGACCTGGTACCTGCCAAGAGTTAGACTCAACTACACAAAAGATCCTTCCCATTACCCTCTTTTTCTTACTTTCTTTATCAACCCAAGAATTCCAGCGATCACCGATAACATATGATCATATGTCAATCTGAATAAAATAATATGATGATAATTAACAACACTTAAACCCCAATATCAATAATAATCAAATAATAATATCATGCATAATATAGTACTCACGAAATTTAATTAGATCAATCTTTGTAAAAGGTCACTAAAAAACCCTACCTCGATTCCAAAACATTTCTCCAAGTTAAGAAAATACAAGCTATATATCCTAATCTCTTCCAAGAATTTCATCAACATCATCATATCTCTCTCTCTCTCTCTTTCTCTCTCTCATGTTGCATGATATATGTTCCTTTCATTAACACTCCTATTTATAGGCCTAGGTGGTGAGATGGCGATAACAATGGAGAGGAAAATAACAAAGCCCATTGTCTTATCTATACAAAAAGATAACTTGGTTGCCACTCTTTTTTATAAGTTGCTATGTCAACGCCAGGAGATTTATTTCCAAAGGCTGTGACACCTATTGAAATTATAAACTCCACCTCAAGCTAAGATAAACTTATTCACCAAATTGTAAGCATGAGCTGTCCAAATGCATGGTAATGCATCAACTAATTTAATGGAAAAAGGCACATCCAGCATCCAAATTAAGATAAGAGAGAAACAGTCTTTGTCTCCAAGAAAACAATGTAAGGATACCAGGTCTAAACTCTTAATCCATGTTATTAATATATATGTATATAAAGCACCCAATAACCATCTAATGGCATCCCAAGAAATAATGAACAAATTTATAATTTAACCCTTTTTATTCAAAAGAACATATGTATATATAAATATTTAATGAAATAATATACACATAACTATTGAAATGGTATTATAAACGTAAAATAATTATAAATAGACATTTCCTTCTTAGCAAGATAATTACTTAAGAATATATAATAACATTTATTTTTCTTTAATGAACATCTAAGAAACGGACTCTCACAATCTACTCTCCTTAAAGAAATTTCGTCCTTGAAATTTAAAAAGAAAAACTTACTGGAATAAGGGAAAAATTTATGGGTACTTCTTACACATTTCAGTTTCTAATTCCCATGCTTCCAATGTATTCCCATGTACCCAAAGAACTTTGACCAATGGTATTATTTTCGTACGTAACACTTGTTCCTTAGAATCCAAAATCTGCGTCGATCTTTCTTCAAATGACAGTTCCTCATCTAAATTGAGCTCTCCTCAATTTAGAAAATGGATTGGATCAGGCTCATACTTTCGAAGCATAGAAACAAGGAAAACATCATGTACATTCGACAGTTGAGGTGGTAATGCTGACTTATAAGCTACTTCACCCACCCTTTCTAAGATTTCCAAATGGTCCAACAAACTTTGGTGACAATTTTCTAGTCTTCCCAAACCTTTTTTTACTCCACTGAGCAGTGAGAGTTTAAGACATACATAATCACCCACGTCAAAACTTAATGTTTTCCTTCTTCGGTCTACATAGTTCTTTTGTCGACTTTGAGCAGTGAAAAGATGTTGCTTGATAACTTTAATCCTTTCGGTTGTCTCTTGTACCAAATCAGGTCCTAGCCATACAGTTTCTCCTACTTCAGTCCAACACACAGGTGATTGACAAGGTCTTCAATATAAAGCTTCATAAGGTGGTATATGAATGCTAGGTTGATAGTTGTTGTAGGCAAACTCTACCACCACTAAATGATCTTCCCAACTTTCCCCCAGATCTAGAATACATGCTCTCAACATGTCCTCTAGAATTTGAATAGTTCTCTCCAATTGTCCATAAGTTTGGGGATAAAAAGCAGTACCAAATTTAGTTGCGTACCTAAAACTTTCTGTAAGCTTCCCCAAATTTTAGAAGTAAACTTGGAATCTCTATCCGATACAATCAAAATAGGAATTCCATGTAATCTTACTATATCTCTAACGTAAAGCTTTCCAAGATTTTTAGTGGAATTCGTTGATTTGACTGGTATGAAATGTGCAGATTTGGTCAAACGAGCCACCATAATCCATACTACATCACGTCCTTTTGGATATTTAGGTAAACCTGTAACAAAATCCATTGTTATATGTTCTCATTTCCATTCTACTATTGGTAATTGCTGTAATGGACTTGACGGTTTCTGATATTCAGTTTTCACCAGCTAACATGTTAGACACTTTGCTACAAATTTTTCTACACCTCCCTTCATACTACTCCACCAAAAATTACGTCTAAAATCACAATACCTCTTTGTCCTTCTAGGATGAATTGTATAGGAGAATGATGACTTTCTCTGAGAACTTCATTTCTTATATCAGAAATATTTGGTACATATAACTTATTCAAATATCTTAATCCACTGCTTGTGTGGATACTCCATCCTTCTTGTGTCTTTCCAGTTGTAATCTTAGTTCGAATGTCGTCAGACATAGAATCCAATTCTTGTGCCTCAATTATTCTTCCAATCAAAGTGGGGTGAGTTACCAAATTACATAGATATGCACAATCCTCATGCCCACCTATATATAAGTCAAAATCGTAAAGAGACTCCACCATCTTCCACCTTTGATCATACAAACTTGCTACAATTCCTTGAGGATTTTGACTTAAAGCATCTGTTACCACATTAGCCTTTCCTGGATGATAATGTAAGTCAAAATCATAATCTCCCAGGTATTCCATCCATCGCTTTTGTCTTAAATTCAACTCTTTCTAAGTCAATAAATACTTCAAACTCTTATGATCCAAAAAGAGTTCAAAACGTTCCCCTACAAATAATATCTCCATATTTTCAGTGTGTGAACAATGGCTGCCAATTCTAGATTGTGTGTCAGATAATTCTTTTCATGTCATTTCAATTGCAACAAAACACATCCTAAGACTTCCATCACTTTTCTTCACAAAGAATGGAGAAAAAACCCCCATGGTAAGGTACTAGGACGAATAAAACCTTTACTTTCAAGTTCTTGAAGTTGTATTTTGAGTTCCTTCAACTCTGCTGGTGCCATTCAATGTGGAGGTATAGATATAGGCGACATGCCAGGATAAATATCTATAGAAAAACTCCATTTCTAGGGGGATTCCATATAATTCTTCTGGGAAAACATCACCGAAATCTTTCACTATTGGGATAAGCTCAAGCTTGGTATTACTTAGATCCTCAGTGACCATGTGAGCAATCGATCTCAAATAATTACAATTTCCATTATCCAAGATTGATGTGAATATTCCTACTTCCATAGAAACTAAATGTTTTCCCTCGCTAAGAGTTATAGTCACCATCTTTCTACCACAATCAAGAATAGCTTTAAATTGGGTCAAGTCCATCCCCAATATTACATCATACTCCATTAATTCCAATATCATTAGGTCAACAACAAGTTTATGATATGATATCCCTATTATGCAAGATCTACACACCTTATTAACTTCGACACAGTTACCCAATGGAGATCCAACCATTAATGAAGATTTCATAAATTCATATTCTAATCCAAGAATAAATGCAAACGAAATAGATATGAATGAATTTGTAGCACCGGGGTCAAACAATATCTTAGCCCATGAGTTGTAAACTAGAAATGTACCTTCTATCATAGTAGGTTCATTTTGCTTTGTCACTTGTCCAATAGCACACACATGTCCTTGAGTGAGTTATTCTGGTCTCCTTGCTCCTCCCAAATAGGTAGAAGTAATAGCCACTTTCAGATTTCCTAGAACTCTTTGTTCATTCATCTTTCTCCTTTAACACTCATTGTTTGAGCACCTTGAATTTCTTGATGGGGTTCTTGGTTTTGTTGATTTGTTTCACGTATTGCATAGGCCATATCCTGAAATGGTTAGTATTACCCTCATGCTACCATTCTTATCATTGTCACGTTGCCCATCTACTCTAGCTATCTTAATAATACCTTTACCAAATATTTCTACCAAATTAAACCTACATATATAAAACAATACTAAACAATTATTACGTAAACTACACTTAATCATAAAAAGAGACATGCTCCTGAAAAGTTAGGTCACTAACTTACTTCACCAGTTCAAATTTACTTTGTAGTAATACTATACCACAGTTCCCAAGAGTGTCTAATCCCTAAAGCTCTGATACCATTATGTCACACCTCAGACCTAGGGGTCAGTGGAAACCCCGTGCCCAGTGCATGAGAAAATAAAAAGTAAAATAGAATAAAAAGAAGCCGAAACATAAAATAAACTTTTCTTATAAAAATAGCTCCCAAAATCTTACAACTTTAAAATTAAAAAAATAAAGCTCTATCACTCTCATCTAATTCAGCCTCAACTAGTTTAGTCCTTGTCTTGCCTACTAATTCATCTGAAAAATTAAACAGGGTGAGGGATGAACAACCACCGCTCAGTAGGGACATGAGACCTTACCACAGTAGATTGATATAACTAAATTAAGTGACATGCAATCACACAGCCAAATATCACATTATTAATAATAATGCATGAATGAATACTCTTCATCTACTCCCGTTAATTCATATAACTGCACAAGCAGACCTGCACGTCCCATACATGCTTATACAACTTGGTCCCGAATGCCCATTTATATGAACTAACACCCATTTCAATCATCCCATAATTCCCCTTTCGTTAGTCATCTTGTCTAACTCCCTGTCGCCAGTCCTGAATCACCGAATAAAAACCATGTGAACTACGGGATCTTTGAGACCTGGTACCTGCCAAGAGTTAGACTCAACTACACAAAAGATCCTTCCCATTACCCCCTTTTCCATACTTTCTTTATCAACCCAAGAATTCCAGCCATCACCGATAACATATGATTATGTCAATATTAATAAAATAATATGATGATAATTAACAACACTTAAACACCCAATATCCATAATAATCAAATAATAATATGATGCATGATATAGTGCTCACGAGATTTAATTAGATCAATCTTTATAAAAGGTCACCAAGAAACTCCTACCTCGATTCCAAAGCATTTCTCCAAGTTAAGAAAATACAAGCTAAGTCCTATATCTCTTTTAAGAATTTCATCATCATCATCATCTCTCTCTCTCTGTGCATGATATCTCTTCCTTCCATTAAACGACAGGACCCGACCCAATTTTCGATTTGAAAACCGAGCCGACTCCTGTGCGTGTCCAACACCTTTTTACCCTTTCTTTAATTAAATTCTCTTCCGACTTCTGCCGAAATTTCGGCAGAGTCTCCCCTGTAATTTGACCATACCCAAAGTCTTCCACCTGTCAAACAATTTCAAAATCCTACCAACAACCAGACTACGCCAACAAACAAGTCACAACTCCAGTTTCTTATGTTCAACAGGATATCATAGCATGTTTATACAAATTTACAGGATTTACAAAAGAGTTACAACGAAATCCTACACTTTGGTGGTGGGGCGGGAGCTAAGCTGATGGCCCGGTGGTTTCCTTCGTTCTTCTAAGGCCTGGGGGCGAAAAACAAGTTAAAATTGTGAGTGGACAAAAATAATGTTCGAGAAAACATTTGAGAACATAATAACCCCCGTTTTGAAAAACATAGGGATATAAAAACTAAAATCTGATCATAATCAATTCGAGATATTCAAATAAATATAGATAACGCGATTATAATCACATACTAAACAAAGATATATCAGTATAACTCAAATGAATTTATTAATAAAAATAAGTAAACAATAACTGCATTAAAAGCTTTAAAATTCTTTAAAACTGCCACCTAATTGTACCCCTGATGACCGTCAATTCCCTGGCAGGTCTCGGGCGTCACACAGGCTACCAGAGCTACAAACTGGCGAAATTAGGGGACTATGATCAGCCTGATCCGCCGGCAGGTCCTCGATGACACCAAGTTACTCGAGTCGCTCAGGCAGGATACAGGGGACCATAGTCAGCCTAATCCGCAATCCTGGCAGGTCTCGGGGACACAGAGTCAGCCGAGCCGCAATCCTGGCAGGTCTCGGGACACCAAGTCTGCCGAGCCGCAAATCCCGGCACTCACGGTCCGAGCGTCCCCGGAACTCGTGAGGCAAGTCAAGTGCACTGACTAACTGAAATCGGACCGGATGTCCGTCGACATCGGTCCAACTCTGGGTAATCACCAACTGTAAGGTGGGTACATGGTGGTTTAAAATCACTGTTTCTGATAAAATCTGCTATCCTCTGAATTCTGCTATTTCTGGGCTAAGCTACTGTTTTAGCTCAAAAATCTCAATTCTGTTGTTTAGCTAATTTTTCATAAAAATACAAGCATTTGCATAATAAAATTTATACTCAATCATTTATTCAAGATCAAATATGAAATATAATTATAAAATCCTTTTAAGAAAAAAAAGTCCACTCACAGCTGGTCCGAGCTAGCTGGACCTCTCGAGGGTCCCTCCTGCTGATTAGCCGGACTCCTGGTGCCTGCTTAGTCAAGAATAATAAATTAGTAAACTGCTGAATAAATAGAATTTTTTTAAATTAAACACCCTGCCCCTGGCTCCTAGAAATACGTGCATTTCATCCTGAGTTACTCCTATGCCCACATTAGCCCTTTTTTGACACTAGGACCGATTTTGGAAGGTCCGATACTCTGTTAAGCGAGAAACCGTCAGATCGGCTGACCCGGGACCTGTGGGGTCCACGGTGGCCAATCTGAGCTTCCCGGAAGGTTTCTCATACAACGGGAACCAAGTTCTGCGAATTTGATCCGAATCGGACGGTCGGATCGGCCAAAAACGCGTTATCGCTTAAAACCCTAACCCTAGCCCCAGGGTTCGCGATTCCGGGGTATCCGGGACTCCGATTCGCGATCCGTCGAATCCTACGCGATCCTGAAATCACGTAGACCGACATATCCAAAATTCAGCACGATCAAACGGCTAAACGATACTGCACTCACGGATCGCGCGATATGGAAAATCAGTTCGGGGCTCAAACGGACTCCGAATTGAGATCCGCGAAATCCCACGCGCTCGTGACGACACGAGGACCTCAAAACTGGTCAGAGCCGTGCCACCACCCTGGCCCACGCGCCGCCACACGCGCGGCCAGATTGGGTGTCCAAAGCGATTCCGGTGTGCCGAAAAATCGTGGAACCGAGACTCCAAACTCCTGCCCTAGGTAAAACACCCTAGTTGGAGTCACTTTTGTTCTTGGACCACCCCCAAAAAGTGGCCGGAAATGGCCGATCACGGCGGCCAAAATTTGGCCAATTTTCAAATTGAAAAACGAGCAACCTAGAGATTGAATCGATCTAAACCCATTTAACCATCAGATAGAGCACTCAAAATAGGTGGAAAACCATACCTCACTCGAAAGAAATGGTGGCGAAACGAGGGAGAACAAGTGGCTGGAAGTTTGGTCTCCACAGTCGGCGAAAATGGCGAGCTGATGTCGGCGACGGCCCAGGCGAGGAAGGTGGCAACGTGCTGCGTCGAACGGGACCGGTGGCGGACGTCGCTGTAGCCTGTGCTGGCGGCGAGCTCGATCGGAAGGGAGAGGGGCTGGGCGGATCGCGCGCGGGAGAGAGAGAAGGAGGAGAGAGAGAGAAATGACGCGGAGAGAGAGAGAAACAGGGATAAAAATCTGACTTTGTCCAAATTACGAATTTGCCCCTCGCGATGTTTTGATCGTAATTTCTTCGTTAAAACTCCGATTTGGGTCTACTCCGTGTCTACGAACTCAGCTCGCCGTGCTCTACGCAACGGTGCAAACGGAATTCCCAATTTCTTCTCCGAACAAAAAAATCAAATTTTTCCCTTAAAAAAAATTGTGAGGGCAAAACCGTCTTTTGGCTAGAATAAAGAAATCTTAATTTTTAGATATTTTGGTTTGGGTTCTTACATTAAAACTCCTATTTATAGGTGGTGAGATGGCGGTAACAATGGAGAGGATAATAACAACGGCCATTATCTTATTTATACGAAAAGATAACTTGGTTGCCACTCTTTTTTATAAGTTGCTATGTGTCAACGCTAGGAGATTTATTTCCAAAGGCTGTGACACCTATTGAAATTATAAACTCCACCTCAAGCTAAGATAAAGCTTACTCACCAAATTGTAAGCATGAGCTGTGCAAATGCATGGTAATGCATCAACTAATTTAATGGAAAAAGCCACATCCGGCATCCTAATTAAGATAAGAGAGAAATAGTCTTTCTCTCCAAGAAAACAATGTAAGGATGCCACGTCTAAACTCTTAATCCATGTTATTAATATATATGTATATAATGACAGGACCCGACCCAATTTTTGCTTTGGAAACCGAGCCGAATCCTGTGCGTGTCCGACACCTGGCGAATGTCGGGCACGAATGACCTTTTTACCCTTTCCTTTTCCAATTTCTTTTAAAATTCTTCCGACTTCTGCCGAAAATTCGACAGAGTCTCCCCTGTATTTTGACCAAACCCAAAATCTTCCACCTGTCAAACAGTCTCAAAAATCCTACCAACGGCCAGACTAATTCAACAAACAGATCTTAACTCAAGTTTCTCAAGTTCAACAAGATATCAGAGCCTGTTTAAACAAATTTACAGAACCAAGAAAAGTTAAAACGGGGTCCTACGCTTCGGTGATGGGGCGGGAGCTAGGATGATGGCCCGGGTGGTTTCCTTCCTTCTTCTACGGCCTGGGGGCGAAAAACAGGTTAAAATTGTGAGTGGACAAAAATAATGTTCGAGAAAACCATTTAGAACATAATAACCCCCATTTGAAAAACATAGGGATATAAAAGCTACTATTTGATCATAATCAAACTCGAGAGATTCAATTAAACACAAATAAACATAACTACATAAATGTTCACATAATAAGCAAAATATAACCAAGTAACATATGCGGAGTATCAAAGATACTGATAGAAATGCATGAAATAATAACTGTATTAAAAACTTAAAAATCCTTTAAAACTGCCACCTAATTGTACCCCTGTGCTATCCGTCAATTCCCTGGCAGGTCTCGGGCGTCACACAGGCTACCCGAGCCGCAAACTGGCGAAATCAGGGGACTATGATCGGCCTGTCCCGCCGGCAGATTCCTCGATGACACCAAGTCAACTTGAGTCGCTCTGGCAGGATGCAGGGGACCGTAGTCAGCCTGATCCGCAATCCTGGCAGGTCTCGGGGACATAGAGTCAGCCAAGCCGCAATCCTAGCAGGTCTCGGGACACCAAGTCTGCCGAGCCGCAAATCCTGGCACTCACGGTCCGAGCGTCCCCGAAACTCGTGAGGCAAAGTCAAGTGCACTGAATGAACTATAATCAGACTGGATGTCCGTAGACATCGGTCCGACTCTGGGTAATCACCAAAAGTAATGGGTACACGGTGGTTTTCTTTGAAAATAAATTATTTTTAGAAAAAATATAATAACTCACTGCCTTTCTGTGAAACTGAAATATTGCTGCTATCTCCTCTGATAGAGTTCTCAACCTCTGCTTTTAATATTACTGGAGCTTCGATAATTAAGCATCACATAATTTAAACTACTTAATAGTAAAAATCATACTCGAGAAGAATAGTTCATAAAACTTATTCAAAATCCAATAATGAAATTAACTCATATAAACTGACTTATAAAACCTTATTGGTAGAAAACCATTATAAAATCATTTAAAAACCTTATTTATATAATTCAATTATGTAACTCATGCATAGAAAATCATTTATGAAAGAAAGTCGACTCACAGCTGGTCCGAGCTAGTTGGACCCTTCGAAGGTCCCTCCTGTGGGTTAGCCGGACTCCAAGTGCCTCACTCGAAAGATTTGGTAGCGAAATGAGGGAGAACGATTGAGTTGAATTTCGGGTGAATTCCGGCGAGAAATCGCCAGTTTCCGGCGAGCTCCAGTCATCCCGTGGGCGGCGACTGGTCGGGGAAGATCGGCGACGACGAGCTGGTTCGGTTGGCACCGACGGCGAGGGTCGTCGTGCCCTGTGGCGGCGGCGCGACGAAACTGAAGGGGGAGAGGGGCTGCGGGTCGCGCGGGGAGGAGAGAGAGGAGAGAGAACTGAGGAGAGAGAAGGGAGAGGGAGAGATAAAAATCTGA
This sequence comes from Prunus dulcis, assembly GCF_902201215.1. NCBI lineage: Eukaryota > Viridiplantae > Streptophyta > Magnoliopsida > Rosales > Rosaceae > Prunus > Prunus dulcis. The sequence goes on along the minus strand of NC_047653.1, from coordinate 15,847,440 downwards.
CTTTTCCAAATTACCATTTTGCCCTTCGCGGTATTTTCATTGTATTTTCTTCGTTAGAACTCCGATTCGGGTCTACTCCGTGTCTACGGACTCGTTTCGCCGTGCTCTACGCAACGGCACAAACGAAATTTTCAAATTCATTCCCGATCAAAAAGTCAAATTTTCCCCCATTAAAATATGCGAGGCCAAAATCGTCTTTTGGCTAGAATAAAGAAATCTTAATTTTTAGATATTTTGGTTTGGGTTCTTACATATAAAGCATCCAATAACCATCTAATGGCATCTCAAGAAATAATGAACAAATATATAATTTAACCCCTTTTATTCAAAAGAACATATGTAGATATAAATATTTAATGAAATAATATACATATAAATATTGAAGTTGTATTATTATATACGTAAAACAATTATAAATATACATTTACTTCTTACCAAGATAATTACTTAAGAATATATAATAACATTTATTTTTCTTTAGCCAACATTTAAGAAACGGAGTCTTACAACCCTAGTTTGTATTATCATAAAAAACATAAGAATTCCTATAATTAATGACCCGTATCTTTGAACAAGATTTGTAATTAACTAATTAACAATTTGGTATGAGTTTGTTGTTGTTCTCAATGCCAGAAGGGGCCCTAGCACAAATTGCCTTCGTTTGCTATAAAGGAAAAAGAAACAGAAGAAAATCGGTTATATGTATAATTAGTAAACTTTTTGGAAAATGTTAACTGATAAGATTTTGAAGAAATTTTTGATGAGAAATCTAGAACTGCGTGTGTTTGGATGTTGAGAAAGTTAGCTCAGAAAATTAGAAAGAAAAGTAAATCTGGAATTTTCCTCTGATTTCATTCGCTTGGATAATAATAATTGCAGTAGTTTTCTTTTATACAAGATAGAAATCCAGCTATGGATACACTAAAAAAAAGAAAGCATTAGTCACATTTTTATAGCAACAAAATAGTTTTAGTGACATTTGAATTGGTTGTCAATGATTTTGGTTACTAGTCACCATTATTTGTGACTAATTATCTCACACTTAAAGAATTGGTGAGTATTGATTTAATATAATAAATAAAAACCAACTGACACATGAATAGTAATTTGTTGAATATAATATTTAAGGATAATCTTCCTTGAGAGTAGTAATCCAATTAAATATGTATAGAACACAATAAAAAGGAAATACGTATAAAAAATAATTAAATATTAGCTGATTCTCCAATAAGACTTTAGAGTTGAAGGCTTGAAGCGTAGTGAAATCTTAATCAGAAAAAAATTCTAGATATAGTATGCATCACGGTTACAGACTAGTAGTACATATATATTGCCAGATAGTTGATTATTTGAGACAATGGCAATGGAAATGATAATTAATAACATCAATATTCTTATGGAAACATCTTAACTTTTTCTCAATAGCACTTGATTCACTAAATTGTCTATGTTTGTGGATGAAGAACCATGTGGACCAGTAGCTTCTTCTGCAAAAGTTTTCCCTGTAGGAATCAAATAAATTGAAGGCAAAGTCTACGTTAAAAACAAAGACACCCAACAGAATTTAATGCCCAGAACAAACAAACAAGTAAATGATATTTTAGTGGGTATACAGTATTTTTCACAATTAAACCAATTAAACGTTATCAAGCAATCAGAATAAAGATTCAAATTGTTTTCCACTCCATGGCCTTATTCTTCATTAGTGAAATATAATGTGAAGTGGGCCCTACAAAGGTGTCCTTCAAATAACTTATTTAAGGAATCCTTTAATGGAAGTTCTCGGCATATAAAAGATATTTGAGTGTATGTTCACCCGTTTTCGCGTTTACTCTTGTGATGGAAGGGCGAAGTTCCCCACTGGCTTGGAGACCATGTCTTTAGTCAACAAGTCAGCTTTGTTTGGTGTGCGAGCGTGCCACTGCTAGCAATGTAAATCCTAGCAGACTTCTTTTTAGAGTGGATAACTTGCGCCCCAAGTTACTGACTTCTAAAAACAAACGATTGTGAATTTGGGTGAGGAATATCTCCCAAGTAAGTTCTTTTTTTGCCTCAGACTGGTAAGGACTTTCATAATTTATCTCAGTATCAAACGGCTGTTCTGGCCAGAAATATTTGATAGAAGTTGGGCTGTCTTAGGCAGAACTGCCTTTTACAAAACAATAAATATGCATATCGACTCTAGGAAGGTTAAAAGATGGTCGGGACTTCGTTTCTGCTTGGATGGGAGGTTCCAGTTTGGGCTGGACTGGACATGCCTGGGACGGTCCGTACTGCTTCGTGGCTTCAGACGCTAAGCTGACCTATGAATCGATACCAAAGTTTGATTTTGGCAGAGCTTTATGTTCACTTCACACTTCGTGAGGCCCTTGAGTGGGCAGAACTGCAGCTTCTTCAGTTTGAAGGGGGGCAGAAGTGGCTGTTCTTGAGGGTTTGATGAGCTAGGGATTGCACTACGAGCGTTGTTCTGCTTGGGCAGGACTCTTCATGAGTTCGCTGAGGTCTCCACGTCTGTGAAAACTCAAACTCTGCTTCTCTTGGCTTTTGCTGAACCAAATTTGTAACGAGGGATCTCGTTTTAGAAGACTTACTTTCTAAGTCTGAACTTTGGAATTCTGATCTAAAGCTGGTTTCTCTTGGAATCCAAGTGAGCTTTTTGTTGTTTTCTTGTTTGTTGTTTTTTTTGATTGATTGATGAATTGAGTGTCCCTCTCTTTCTTGCCTACTTCTGTTTTTATAAGAGATCTTCTTGGGGAGGTGGTTTTAATGTTAATAATGGGCGGCAAAAAGATCTCCTAAAATGTAAAGTAGAAAGGATTTTTATCAATTATGGCAGATAGGCTCTCAGTAGTCACCTCCTAAAGCAACCCCTTCCCTGGTTTCCTGGGTGGCAGCTTTCTATTTCAAACGCCATCGTCTGTGTGGGCTGATTTCCTGGCGGTTTGGTTTTTTTCTTTTGTATTTTCTGAACAACTCCCTGTCTCTTGCTTTTGAAAGCGTGACCCATAAATTCCTTTGGAAGATGGTGTATTGCTTTGGAGCAAAATCTCTGAATACAGATGGGGTTTTGATCTTCTGTTGGCAGTGTTTCAGAGACGTCTCTTCTCATAAAAAAAAATTTAGTTGGAATTGCTAACTTTTTCAAAGCTGAGGTAGCCACGTGGGTTTGTTTTTTTTTTTTATCTCTTGGGTTTGAGCCCAACAACAATTGTGGGCCGATCTTTGAAGTCTTAAAGTCAGCTTCCATGTTTGGTTTTTCTTGGGCTGGGCAAGTATGTAACGCCCCGACCCCAAATTTCCCCGAATTTAACCCTTATTTAATTATTTAATTATTTAAGGGTATTTTAGTCACATTTTTAACCGAAGAGAGTTTGGGACCGTGACTGGTATTTTTGGATAGGTCGTACTGAGACGAGTTCATAGACACGTAGTGGGCTCGAATCGGAATTGTAACGAGAGAGATATGGTCAAAAGAAACCCAGTGGCACAACCGTAAATATTTCGAAATGGGATTTTTTTATAAAAATCTGGTTTTCTCTCTCTCTCTCTCTCTCTCTCTCCCGCGATCTCTCTCTCTCTCCGTCAGCTCTCTCTCTCTCTCTCCTCGTATCTCAGGCCACCGGCCGCGGCTGCGGTCGGGACCGGTGCCAAAAGAACCGGCTCGGCCTCGGCGTCACGACCCAGCCCTCCCCCGAGACCGGCCGCCGCTCCAGCCGCCGGAAAACGGCGATTTTCGCCCGAATGTCGCCCGAACTTCGCCGCCGCCGATCTCCCTCCTCCGGCCGCCATTTCTGGCGATCAAGGTATGAAAATTCATCCTCTCTGTATGCTCTAGCTGATGGTTGGGTAGGAATTGATCGATTCGTAGCGTAGGCAATTCGATTTTCGAATTGAAAATCGGCCGAACTTCGGCCGCCGTTTTTGGCCATTTCCGGCCACTTTTTGGGGGTTGCCCAAGAACAAAAGTGACTCCAAATGGGGTGTTTTACCTAGGGTAGGAGTTTGGAGTCTCGGTTCCAAGATTTTCTGGCGAAGTTTTATCGCTTTGGACACCCGGTCTGCCCGCGCGTGTGGCGGCGCGTGGGCCAGGGTGGTGGCGTGTCTCTGTCCAGTTTTGAGGTCCTCGTGCCGTCACGAGCGCGTAGGATTTCGCGGATCTCAATTCGGACGTCGTTTGACTATCGAACGGATATCGCCTATTGGGCGTTATCCGGGTTCGATAGGTTGGGACCGTTGGATGGCCCCGAAAATAATATATGTTAAACTAGGTATTTCTAGGATCGTGTAGGAATTCACGGATCGTGAATCGGGGCCCCGGATGTCCCTATTTAATATTTTAAAGTTTATATTTTATATTAACCGTTAGATCGTGCGATCGTGAGCGATCCGACCGTCCGATCTAAACCAAACTTGCAGGACGAGTGTCCTATATGTTATAGAACCCATAGGAACTTCCGGATCGGAATTTGGAGGTCGTAGGTCCCGTGGGCCCGTTTGACCAGGGTTAGGGTAGTTTGACCCTTGGTTGACCGTGAGTCTTCCGGAGGAATCTCACCTTCCTAAGGGGATTATCTGGTGCTAGACTATTGTTGGGGTTTACGCAATATTAGAATATTTGTATATTTATAGAATTAGAATTATATGTTTGTACAAGGGTACAACAGAGTCTAGAATGCCAGTTGGAGTGCTATATGCACTACTTTAAGTACCTTCCCGGATTTTGGATGTACTACGAGTACCACCAAGTGAAAGTTAGGTCCCACGTGGCGTAGGTTATCCGGCGTGTGGACAGACCCCATACGTGGCGCTGGTTGTACCGGCGTATGGGGAGATATTGTAGTATTGTGTTGAGGTCGCACGTGGCTTAGGTTATCCGGCGTGTCGACAGGCCCCATACGTGGCGTTGGTTGTACCGGCGTATGGGGAGATTTATGATATAATGTTGAGGTCCCGCGTGGCGTAGGTTATCCGGTGTTGGGACAGGCCCCATACGTGGCGTTGGTTGTACCGGCGTATGGGGAGTTATGTGATATGACGTGTAGGTCTCACGTGGCGTAGGTTATCCGGCGTTGAGACAGACCCCATACGTGGCGCTGGTTGTACCGGCGTATGGGGAGATATGTGATAGTATGGCATGGTCGCACGTGGCGTAGGTTATCCGGCGTGTTGACAGACCCCATACATGGCGTTGGTAGTACCGGCGTATGGGGAGATTATGTGGAATACAGAGAAATGAAATGAGGTATCGCCTAAGTGTGGAATTAGGTTTTACGGGAGAACTACGTGTGGCTTGATCCCTCAAGGAGGGTACGTAGGCAGCCTAAGGTTGTTAGGTGCAGCCGCAGACTAAATATTAGTCATAAATTTATATTTGAATTTATTGTTGCCTTGTTCGAGACATGAATTGTTTTGTTAGTGTGTTTGGTAGTTTGTTGAGAATTATTGGAAGGCCGAAGGCCATTTATGTAAACTGCATGAAATTATATTGTGCATGCTGCCAGTTGGGGATTTTAAATGTGTTTTTATGCAGGTAGAAATTTTGGGAAATGTCCAATTTATAGGGGAGACTCTGCCGAATTTTCGGCAGAAAGTCCCGGTCTTTAGTGATGAGCCCGACATCAGGGTGATGTCAGGAAATTCAAAGGGTTCGTCCCGGGTTTTAGAAAAATTCGGGGCGGGTCCTTTCAAAGTAACTTCGTCATGGGCCCGTTTTTGAATTTCTTTGGCGTGCTAAATTTAGGCCCAAACAGTGTGCAAGTCCTTTTTCAAGCAAAGCGCCATATTCATTAAACCACGAAGATATATTGGATCGGTTTCATTTTTGGGCACATGGAGATCACTAGAGCTTAGTTTCATTTGTAATATTATGTAATTTCCTCGCTTCATTTAGCAATGGTTCTTCTTCGCTTGGTGTATAATTGAAGAAGGCTTAATCCCTCAACATCACCTGGCTAGTTAGTAGAAAGAAAACTTCGGAGTGTTTGAAATTATTTTTTCTCTTGTACTTCTATAGTGAATTGTTAGCAATTCCTCACACTCACTTGTAATTTGGTTCGTAACCACACTCATAGACACTCTCTAGCCACAAATAATAATATGACTTCCTAAAAGCCTTATTTATAGTGGGTAGGAAATAAGATTAAAATAGGAATCCTAAACCAAGTAGGAATTGAAATAAGGATCTAAAACAAAGCTAGTTTGGCATTGTTGTGATGTGAAAATAATTACAGCCAGATTTGCTGTGAGAGAAATCAGTTGTGAAAGTAAGTAGTTTGGCTTTTGGCAACTTTTTATTAAAAGTGATGTTGGTACAATAATAAGTTTTTGAGTGTTCGGTAAATTTTTGTGTGAAAGTGTTGTGAGTTGTGTACAATGACTAAAAAGAACATTATGGTGAAATAACTCTTTAATTCATGTGGTTTTGTCCCTAATCAAGCTCACGTTAGAGGAGTGTCTATGGTTTGAAATGGAGCATCTAATTTAAAGTATCAATTTTTTTCTTTTTTACTCAAGCTGTTGTTATCTTTGTATGTAGTATGAAATGAAATAAACAATCAGAAACTTTCTAACGGATTTGAGTGGCGTTTGGATTTCGATTTGGATTTGGAAAGACGAGGAAATTACAAAGTAAGATTTTGGATTTTGTCTTTTCTTTAATCTTGTTTGTGTTTTCTTGTTTCTTTTCTTTTCTTTCTTTCAGATTAAGCATTCAAGTATTAATGAGAGATTATGCTTTATCATCAGGTCAATATCTCCAACATAATGATACAAGGTTTTAAAGAAACTTCCACATAATTTCTTTGTTGAAAATGGTCTAACTTTATTTTTTTTAATGACTTCTTGTGTGGTGTCTTCATTTGAATCTGGAAGGCTATCCGGGATGGATATGGATAACATCTAGTTTTTTCTTAACTCGACTAAATTATCTAAGTTTAGAGGTGGCAATATTGTGCACGACCCATTAACATGACACGAATTCGCACGAAAAATTCAGTATTCAGGTCTAAGTTATCGTGTCATGTTGATATCGTGTTGACCCGTTAAGCTATCGTGTCGTGTCGTGTCAATTTACGAATATCCGTTAACTCATTAAGCTCAGGGGTATTTGTGGAAAAAGGTATAACTTTATATTTTTAATCTATTGATTTAAAATATTATTAATATAATGCATCATGGTTAGTGCACAATTGCCTGAAAAATGATAAGACTTTAGAGTTGAAGGCCTGAAGCGTAGTAAAACCTTAATCAGAATAAATTTCTAGATATAGTACGCATCATGGTTACATACCAGTAGTACATATATATTGCCAGAGAGTTGATTATTTGAGACAATGGCAATGGAAATGATAATTAATAACATCAATATTCTTATGGAAACATCTTAAATTTTTCTCAATAGCACTTGATTCACTAAATTGTCTAAGTTTGTGGATGAAGAACCACGTGGACCAGTAGCTTCTTCTGCAAGTTTCTTCCACTCCATGACCTTATTTTTCATCTTCTTACCCTTCTCTCCCTCCATTAACTCTTTGATAAGCTTCTCTACCTCTTCCCTCTTCGCATCGTCACTAATCTCCAAGCCAATTCCCCATTCATTGCAAGTATAGCGACAGTCCATTTGCTGGTCCCCGAAGAATGGCCAACAGAGCATAGGAACTCCTGCAGTAAGGCTCTCAACTGTTGAATTCCAACCGCTGTGCATTAAAAATCCTCCAACTGAGGGGTGGTTGAGGACTTGCTCTTGTGGGCACCACCCAGCTATTAGACTTCTTTCCTTAGTTTCAGCCACAAACTCAGGCGGCAAAATAGCGGATTCTCCAACAACTAGATCAGGTCTAATTACCCAAAAGAATGGAAGCTTGCTATTTGCAAGTCCCCACCCAAACTCCACAAGCTGTTCTGGTGTCACGACTGCTACACTGCCGAAATTCACATAGACAACTGAGTTTGGTGCCTTGGTGTTTAGCCACTCGAGGCATTCAGTTTCTTCTTTCCATGGACTGTATCCCATTTTCAAAGGGTGTTCTGGTATCTGATTGAGATGCAATTGAAGAGGGCCAACGGTGTACACATGGGGAAGCATAGATGAGAGAGCTTCCAAAACATCTGCCTCCAAGGCATCAAAAGTATGAAGAACAACTGCTGAAGCTTCATGAGCTCTTTCGGTTTCTTCCATGATGAAGTTAAATCCGGTGTCATCCAGATTTGTGTTTCGCACAAAGGTAGGGAGATCCCTTAAACGGATATCTCTCATTCCTGGGATCCAATCTATTACGGTGTCCAGATAGCCATTTTTGAAACAGCTCTCATCTGCAATAGACAAATGAAATTCAATTGAAGAAACATTTCATTTGCATGTTTAGAAACAACAATTGCTTTTAATTCATAGTTATATATTTCACCTTTGAGTGGAAAAAGTCCTTTTTCGACCACAGCGCGAAGTTGTTTAAATCCCATGAAGCTGCAGGCAGCTATAGTGTAGAACAGCACTATAGGGACTCCGATTTCTTCAGCAGCTGTGATTGTGAATGCGGACATGAAACCATCTGAAACTATGCAAGTCACAGGAGGATTGCTGGATGTTGATATGGCATCATTGTTGAGTTTTGTAAGGAGGGCATGAAAGGGAGCCAAGAAATGTTGTTTTCTGATGGATTCACAAAGCAAGGTGGCATCTGGTGTGGCATCTTCATCTGAATCCGGAAGGCTATCCGAGAAGGCTTCGAATTGAAAATCAGGCAAGCCATCAAGGGAATTGGGTCCTTGAGATTTAAGAAAGCGCTTGTGATTGAACTCTGTGTTAACAAAGGTTATATGAAAACCTCTGTGGTGGAGGAGCTTTGCAAATTTAAGCATTGCCTTTATATGGCTTTGATAAGGGAATGGAATGCAAACAGCATGTGGCTTAGTTGCTACTTCTCTGGAATCCATCTTAGCTTTTGTGTATGCATTGCAGTGCTTGCAAATGCAGAGTATTTATACAGCAAAAGTGAGGTAATGTCCTTCAGAATAGCTACTTTTTTTATTTTTTTACTTTTTTATTTTAAGAATATTGCAGGCTGCAACCATAGTCATAAGTAGGAGAAAGACTTTTATGAAACATGGATACCAAAATAGTGTTATCCCGTTGCAACTAAGTTTTTCTCCACAAGTAGACTCATAAAACTGTGTTTTAGTTTAATAAAATTATCATTAATGTGAAGTGTTTTAGTCATAAAATAGTTTGATTGTAAATGGGTTGAAGTGGAAACAGGGACGGACCTTTAGTTTGGCAAACCTACTTCTTTTTTCCAGTCGAAAAAATAAAATCCTAGCCCACCCACAGACATACCTTTAGTTTGGCAAACCTGGGCTAAACAGGGACGGACCTTTAGTTTGGCAAACCTACTTCTTTTTTCCAGTCGAAAAAATAAAATCCTAGCCCACCCACAGACATACCTTTAGCTTCTTTTTTGTCGAAAAAATAAAATCCTAGCCCACCCACAGACATACCTTTAGTTTGGCAAACCTGGCAACCCAGGTGGCTTGTTTTTTCTAGCCAAAAAAAATAAAATCCTAGCTCACCCAATTTGAATAACCTAACCTCATTTAGTTCTCTTTGCAAGGCATGTAGTGAATAAAAAGAGCAAAGAGAAGAAGAGAGGGGGGTAGTTCTCCTCATTTTGTATTAAATTGATTAAAAATATGAATAAAAAATTAAAATTATACTCTGTCTCTCCCCCTCTATCCCGATTTCTCCTCTCCCCAAACTTGATTTTTTTTTTCCGTTGGTTTTTTATTTGATTTGATTTTATTGTTATTTTAAAGATGTGGTTATTTATTTATTTTTTTGGTTTTAATATAAAAATACCATTTTGTCCCTGCATTTAACAGAAAAAGTTCACAAAATTGATAACAAAAATGAAGTTAAAGGAACATGGGAACAATTTTGGAAATTGAGGGACTCAAATGCAAATCGTGTCTAAGTTCAAGAACGAATAAAATGATTAACCCTTGTCACACCCCGGACCCGGGGGTCAGTGGAAACCCCGTACCCAGTGCATGAGAAAATAAAAGGTAAAATAGAATAAAAAGAAGCCGAAACATAAAATAAACTTTTCTTATAAAAATAGCTCCCAAAATCTTAAAACTTTACAATTAAAAAAATAAAGCTCTATCACTCTCATTTAGTTCAGCCTCAACTGGTTTAGTCTTTGTCTTACCCACTAATTCATCTGAAAAATTAAACAGGGTGAGGGATGAGAAACCACCGCTCAGTAGGGACATGAGACCTCACCACAGTAGATTGATATAACTAAATTAAGTGGCATGTAATCACACAGTTAAATATCACATTATTAATAATAATGCATGAATGAATACTCTTCATCTACTCCCGTTAATTCATATAACTGAACAAGCAGACCTGCACCTCCCATACCATGGTTATACCACTTGGCCCCGAATGCCCTTTTATATGAACTAACATCCATTTCAATCATCTCATAATTCCCCTTTCGTTAGTCATCTTGTCTAACTCCCTGTCGCCAGTCCCGAATCGCCCAATGAAAACCATATGCACTGCGGGATCCTTGAGACCTAATACCTACCAAGAGTTAGACTCAACTACACAAAAGATCCTTCCCATTACCCCTTTTTCTTACTTTCTTTATCAACCCAAGAATTCCAGCCATCACCGATAACATATGTTCATGTCAATATTAATAAAATAATATGATGATAATTAACAACACTTAAACACCCAATATCAATAATAATCAAATAATAATATCATGCATAATATAGTACTCACGAAATTTAATTAGATCAATCTTCGTAAAAGGTCACCAAGAAACCCCTCCCTCAATTCCAAAGCATTTCTCCAAGTTGAAATGTTAAGGCACCTAGCCTGAGTTTGTAAGGAGTTGGGCTACTCCTCCTATTGCCAATTGATTTTGGGGTAGAAACTCAACTTCCTTTAGTTATTAGGCTCCGCATGACATCATACATGAATAAGGGTGCTATATAGAGTAATAATAGAGATACCAACAATAATGTGGCGATTTTTTATTTATATGGATAACATCTACACTACAAAATAGAAGCCCTTTTCCGAGGGCATTTTGTCGTTGCAAAAAGCCTTTTGCCGTCGCAAATACCCTTTTTCGACGGCAAACGTCCGTCGGAAGTCGTCGCTAAAAGGCCGGTTGCAAATACTTCATTTCCGACCATTCCGTCGGAAATAATGTATTTCCGACGCCCAAGCTTCGTAGCTATTGCATAAATTTCTATCGAAAATGGATTTTTTAAACGACCCTACATATTTATTTCCGACCGTACCTGTGGTCGTAATTACTTATTTGATTGTCGAAAATAGTTCTTTTATCGTGATTTCTTGTTTTTGCGAAATCATATTTTCAACCAATGAGTGTCGTCAGAAATACTGTTTTCGACAATGATATATTATTTGTGAGGGCTAGATTTCGTCGCAATTATCATTTTCGACCAAAAGAGTTCGTGAAAAATATATAATAGTTCGTCGGAAAAGAGTATAACAAAATATTTTCGATGAGCAAGTTACGTCGGAAATATATATTTCCAACCACATTTATTCGTCGCAAAGTTTGTCGCAAATAGATTAATCCTGTCGGAAAATATTTTCGACGAACAAGTGGTTTGTTTCGACCCGATTATGTCGTGGGGAATGTTGTTGGAAATAGGCAATTATTGTCGGAAAGTATTTCCGATAATAAAGTGTTTGTTGGAAATATGCATTACCGAGAGGGAAATGTGGTCGAAAAATGTAATTATTTTATTACAAAAAATTAATAAAAAGAAATTTGAATAATAATATTTGCTATAAATAGTTTTCTAATCATCCATATTTAATTGGTAATATAAAAAAAAAAATCTTACGACACCATACTGTACTAAAATTATTCTAAATAGTTAAAACATAAACAATCCCCATCATCCTTAAAACATATAAGCAATCCGCAAATATATCAGAACCTTTAAATTCAAAATACATATTGTAGCAAAATACAATTGATGTTGCACTACTCGTCTTCAAGGTGAGCATCTGAACAACTTTCTACATTGTCCTGTCAAATAAAAGGTAATAATTAATAAGACATAAATCGTTTAAGAATAAAAATAACAAATACAATATTTAACAGTGAGCAAAATATTGAAATGAGAATAAAAGAGTCCACCATTGGAGCAGATTGTCTTGAGCGTGCATAAGTATTTGAGTTGTTTTCCCTCATACTTTGAACTAGATCTTTCAATTCATACAGCACACTTTTCAAGTCCTTCACTTCCTCCTTTAATTTCTCATGCTCTTCTTCACGTTCTAAGCATATACGTTTATTACAATCTTGGTCATCTGAGGGATACACATCTTTTGTACTATAGCCACCACCTAAGCCAAGGATACGACCGTGACTTGGCCCACCAATAACCTCCTTGTATATATCCCAATCATCTACTTCATTCTCGTCTTCCGTTGCAGCAACCTTTTTATTCTCCATTTTTTCCTTCAATGAAATAGTAGAAATATAAACATGGATATAAAAATATGTCATGAATAATTTAAAAAAATTTTAAAAAAAGAGAAACAAAGTAAGGGCAACGTACAAAAAGTTCTTTAGCCTTTTCACTTGGCCAACTTTCTTCTCCTCCATTCTTAGGCTTACTTACATGGAACTTTTTGAAACAATCAATTGGACTCGGTTCAATTCCAGTTCGATCAAGCTATTAAGATTTAAACAATGAAATTTGTTAGGACCAAATTTGGAAATAACCACAAAAGGAACAGTCAACAAAAAGCAACAACCAAATGGATCTTTTTACCTCATCTTTTCTGTACTTTTCCATTGGAACAGAACCTGTGGTATGCACAATTGTGGATTTCGACCTATTAGACTTGTTTCTTTTACTTTTATCATGCACGAAAAAAGTAAATCATAATCGAATATCAATTTAGTGAACCCATATAAGGCNATTTATAAATAAACCAAAGCATACACTAGCGAGTCATAACAATATTATTTTAAATTGAGTTTTTACCTGCCATGTAGGCTGCAACCAATGATCAACCAGTTTAGACCAAACATCTTGAGATATCCCTAATGGGCAATGAGTGTATCTATCACCAGTAGTCTTGTATTTCTTAAAAACGCTATTTCTCAATGCGGACATCCAATCGGAATGTCGCAATTTAATATGTTGTTCGAATGCCTCCCTCATCTCTTCCTCTGAGCATGTGTGTGTGTATCCTGTTGCGTTAAAGCGATCATACAGTAAATCCATTTGAGTTGATGGAAATGTTCTAAATGTTGGCCATGCTCCATCGATAGCCTGATAAAAAAGTACTCCTATAGTTCGCACAGCTCCAGTGGTTATAATCCTGAAAATTTAAACCAAATTTAAATAAATAAATAAAAATGAATCTACATAAGAAATGACTAACTTTGCAAGCCTTATACATTACCTTCCTCTACGTATTAGAATTGGAGTGCCGTTTCCATCTTTACCCTTAGCCTTCCCTCTACCTTTTTTTATTCCAATAGTTGAACCTAATAAAAAAAAATACAAATATTTGAAGTACTGGGGAACTTCTACTACAACCAATTTTTCAGTGCGAATCAATGATATATGTATAAAAGCATTACCTTCTCCATTTGATGGTTCAGTTTCAAGAGGCATGTCTTCCATTTCATTATCATGTGATGGCTCAATGAGGTCATCACGTTGGTCTAAGGAAGGTCTAGATGACTGAGGATGTGTAATGTCGGATGCTCTATTCTGATTCTTTCTCTTTCTTGCCCTGGCTACAATTTATAATAGAGAAAAAAAATTAGAAATTAATTGAGAACTAATCATATAATTGAAATACATATATACAAAATATTCAAAATAAATATTCAAAATAAATATTCAAAATAAATAATACATGTTTCTTGCATTTCGTTATCATGTGATGACTCATTGGAAATATGGCGATCTAAGGAGAGTCTAGATGACTGAGGATGTACAGTGCCTGATGCTCGATCTTGACTCTTTCCCTTTCTTGCCACGGCTATCATTTGTAAGAGAAATATAAACACAAAACATAATTAAAAAATTAAAAACTCACATAATATAAACACAAATAACTCATACATGTTTGATTTGTCTCTTGCATTTCGCGATCATGTGATGCTCTATCATTGCTCTTTTTCTTTTTTGCCATGGCTGCCATTTATAATCACAAAAGAACCCATGTCATAATTAAAAACAAACATAAATACAAAATAGTTCCAAATTCGAATAATTAAAAACAAACAAACATAATCACAAAAGTTTTCTGTTTTTTGCAGAATAATTCTAAATTCGAAATCAGTTTTGAAATACTCATCGAAATGTCTATTTTTCACACAATGGAAAGTTCTCACACTAGGATATCCGGCAAGGTTAGCAAATTGAAGCAAACAACACAAATATTGAGAAAATCTAATTGAAGGCTAAAATAGAAATCACTTATATTTGATTCCATATCCGTCGAACTAAAACAGACGTGGGCAAAAACCGAGCAAAATCACTTAAGACAACACACATCAAACTTTTTTTGAGTTTTGGTCTTGGGGTTTTCAGTCTATACAGGAGGCTACGTCTTTCGAAAATCTCAGCATTTAAAACTTTGGCTTCCTCAGCTTCTCCAAACTTGAACAGATTAATCCTAACAGAGAATACAAGCCTTTATGCAATCCATTATGAAATTCCAACAAGAAGAGGGCCAGTACCATGGATATATGCAACAGTCGGAAGAACAGGCTTATAAGATGCCGCGGATATCTCCCAACCTGCACCACAAATAAAAGTTATGTTCCCACACTTGCTAAACAAAAGGCGTAACCCTATAATCCATCCATCTGAAGCCACGATAACAAAGGATTCTCTAAAAGCATCATGTAGTAGGTTACCTGTATGGCTCAATGGCTTCCTTGATATTGCTGAGGAGAAGAGGGTTTAGGGAGAAGACGTATGGAGAACACGTATGGAAGTTTTTTTTTTCTCTTCTGTGGCTGCTGTTGTATGGAGAAGACGTATGGAAGTTTTTTTTCTCTTTTGTGGCTGCTGTGAAAACTAATAACAATTAGGGTTAGCAAAAAACCTAAATAAAAAAAAACGGCAAACAAATAAAAATTTGGGCTTTCCCCCACTTTTTTTGGGCAAGCGGGAGTTAATTGCTGGTTTTCTAAATATATTTTGTTAAATAAATTAATTAATTAATTTCCAACTTATTATGTAATCTCCAACTGATTTCTTTTTTATGTAATCTCCAACTGATTTCTTTTTTATGTAATCTCCAACTTATGACAAAAACGATTTACACATCTATATTTTTACTTCAATAATTGAATTTCTTAATTTATTTGAGATTGATCTACATCTATATTTTTTAGTGCTGATCACATTATCTATACCTGGTTGTATGTTTCAACTCCATTATGTCCAGTTGTATGTTTCAACTCCATTATGTTTCATATTCAATGATAATTCGAATACAATTGATGGTCTTATAGTACGAAAGACTTTTATTTGAAAATTCGAATACAATCCAACTTCGTTTACATTACTAATTTCACTTAATCCAAATTAGGCCAATTTAATCCAAATTAAATTCATTTATATTAGTAATTTCACTTAATTCTTTTGATATGATGATGATGAGGGAAATCCAACTTTGAACATGTGATCAAGAGTATTTGAAAAACTAAAAAAACTATTGACATGTTAAGTATGATAATTCGAATACAAATTCGATATAGTATCGCATTTTAGGCCAATGTAATCCAATCCAATCCAAATTAAATTCATTTATATTAGTAATTTCACTTAATTCTTTTGATATATGATGATGAGGGAAATCCAACTTTGAACATGTGATCAAGAGTATTTGAAAAACTAAAAAAACTATTGACATGTTAAGTATGATAATTCGAATACAAATTCGATATAGTATCGCATTTTAGGCCAATGTAATCCAATCCAATCCAAATTAAATTCATTTATATTAGTAATTTCACTTAATTCTTTTGATATATGATGATGAGGGAAATCCAACTTTGAACATGTGATCAAGAGTATTTGAAAAACTAAAAAAACTATTGACATGTTAAGTATGATAATTCGAATACAAATTCGATATAGTATCGCATTTTAGGCCAATGTAATCCAATCCAATCCAATTTGTTTACGATCCAAATTCGAATTAGGCCAATTGAATCCAAATTGATGAAGTCAATAGTCTTGTTAAGGAATTTATTGGAAAATTAACTATCACACTTTTAACTGTAGTTTTGGAAGGCCAAACGACCTCAAAATGCCAAAATCCATCATATGTCACAGCGTAGCGGTGAGTTGGACTCGTGGCGTCGTTCCCTTTCCGAAATGGTATCTTGCATCCTAATCGGAGCTTGGACGACAAATCTGCAATTCCCACTACGTCCTTTTTCTAGCTCAACCGCGATAAAATCTGCCATCTGTTCTACATCACCTCCTCGACAAATACATGATAATTATAACCCACAACTAAAATGTTTGGTCCATTTGTTTAGATTGTTTCTTGCTCGTGCTGGGATTTATATGAAAGAATAAAAGAAGATTTGCAATGATACAAAAAAATTTGCTCCGGCATTGGAAATAAGATAAAGAATGAACAATTAAGAAAAAAATTCTGACTTTAAATGATGGAGAATAAATAAATTAAAATTAAAATTTTGAGAGTCAAAAGTTCTTTAACCAATAAAAAAGCAGAATACAAATTTCTATTTATAGAATTTACCAATATTAGTTTTAGCTTACCCTTTTTCTTTTTCTTTTTCTTTTTTTTTTTCATCTGAAAGTTTTAGCTTACCCTTTTTTTTTCGTCTGAAAGTTTTAGGTTAACGTTTTTTTTTTTTCCCTTCTTAGGTTAACGTTTTTTTTTTTCCCTTCTTTCATCTGAAAGTTTTAGTTTACCCTAATAGTATTCAACCTTCAACAGCAGCAAAAAGAGTAAAAGATACAAAGACATCCATAACTTCACACGCTGTGGTGATATATTCATATGCATGTGGTTCCGTTGCGTCTCTGCTTTTGCTGCTGCGATCAACACCAACCAGTTGCGTCTCTGCTTTTGCTGCTGCTGCGTCTCTGCTTTTGCTTTTGCTGCTGCTTTTCCGGGGCCCTCGAAAAATGTTTGTCGGTAATGACCCTTTTTTTTGTACTAGCTAGTTTTTTCTTAACAGCACTTGATGGACTATATTATCTAAGTTAATGGATGAGGAGCCATGTGGATCAGTTGCATTTTCTGCTAGTTTCTTCCGCTCCTTAGCCTTCTTTTTCAATTTCTTACCCTTCTCTCCCTCCATCAACTCTCTAACAAGCATCTCCACTTCATCTCTCTTGACATTGTTATGAATCTCCATGCCGCTGCCCCATTCATTGAGTTTTACGAGCTCACGAAACGGAGCCAAGAGCAAGAAACTTCTGAACGACTCACAAAGCAAAGTGACCTCTTGGGTGGCATTTTCATCTGATTCTGGAAGGCCTTCTGGAATGGTTTCAAATCGAAAATCAGGCAGGCCATCAAGGGAATAAGGTCCAAGAGATTTTAGAAAGCGCATGTGGTTGAACTCTGTGTTGACAAAGGTTATGTGAAAGCCTCTATGGCGGAGGAGTTTTGCTAATTTGAGCATTGCCTTTATATGGCTTTGAGCTGGCAAGGGAAGACAAACCGCATGAGGCTTATTGGAAACTACAGGGGAAGCAATCTTTGGTTTTGTGATATAATGTATGCGCGTGTTGCATGATTGCTCAAGCTCAGATTATTTATAGGCCAACATGACCACATATCAACAACATTTATTACATAAAAATTATTTATCTTTATTATAAACATACATGATCAAACAGCCTCAAAATTGCATCACATGGCTCCAAAGTTGCATAACATGGATTCCAGTCAATTCAATGGTTGGAATTTTTGCAGAGGTGGCCTTATTTATTTGTACACAGCGGGTGGGCTAATATTTGATTTACATAGTTTGGACTTGTACAACTTAGCCTAAGTTATATTCTAAAAATTCAGCACTGGGCTGGAGTGGCACATAGATCTGCCCATGTTTTCTCATCGAATACTAGTGAACCATAATCTGCTAATTATGTGTCGTATCTTGTGAAAATAGCACATAATTGCTACTATAGGCCTAATTACAAAACCTAACACAATCCTGAACAAGCAAATTAAGAATAGACTGGGGTGGCCAACGAGGTCTAGCCCATTGGAAATTGGTTTTAACATGCAGACTAATGATCTCAAGTTCGAATCTCCATGGCACATTGATAATATATGTGTGAGAAACTCCCTCCTCCCTTTTGTAGTTTAGACTATCACTTGTATTAAAAATATATATAAAAAAGATTGGGTTCCCTTTAGAATCATGTTCGAAAGCTAAACAGATGGCACACTTAGAATCAAACTCAATTTCCACACACAAAATTGCCACCGTTTTTTCCCAGGCCATCTGCGCTCCCTTTAGAACACAACCCACGAACTGAAGCAGTTTTTTAATTGTAGGATGTGGTAATAAGAAATTATATGCTTATTTCTATAATGATAATCGTGTACTTTTAATTTACACTGAGAAATGTCCAACACCATATACAAGGTTTTCAAGAATCTTCCCCATAATTTGTTGAAAAATGTTTAACTTTATAATTTAATCTATTGATTTAATATATTATTAATATAATGCACCATGGTTAGTTAGTGCACAATTGCCGGAAGAATGATGAGACTTTATATGACAGGACTCGACCTAAATTTCACTTTGGATTTCGAGCCGAATTCTGTGAGTATCTGACACCTGGCTAATGCCGGGCACAAAGACCAAACTGCCCTTCTAACTAAAAATCCACTTTTAAAATAATATTATCTTCTGTCGAAAAATTCGGCAGATTTTCAACTGTAATTTACTCATTCCCCAAAATTTTCACCTGTCATCAAACATTTATATAACTCAATCGTTCAGCATGCATTCAATTATATCCAAACAAATTAAGCATCATAATATTCTGGTCTCAGGTTGCCATAAATCAAATGAACAATCTGCTAATAAAATTCATCCCAACTTTCAAAACAACACTATTGCATTGGTAATCTCAATCATTCTAACTAGTAGCTGCACCTTATAACCATAGGCTGCCTACGTACCCTTACTAAGAGATCAAGCCACACATAGTTCTTTAATTGCAAAACCACTCTAGTTCTCATATTTCATCTCAGCTCTCTATTTCAAACTTCCTGGCATTTCTCACATAGCAATATATAATCAAAAGAAGAAATAAAAGCATTTATATCAAGTAATCATGCTTGGAAAGCCATAACCATCAATTCCTCGTAACACCAATGGTGACACGTCTTGACCTGTAATCCTCACTGGACTCAGGAGACATCTGGTCAACCTGGTCTGCAATCCTCGCTCTCACGGTCTGCATAACTCTAAGACTCGTAGGGCAAAATACGCTAAAAAAACTCAAGATATTTAATACTATATAAAATAATGCATGATAAAGATAAATGAACATAATAAAATAAAATAACATAAGTTAAAGATTATAAGTTCCAAACACCCTTGTATGAACTCACGTAAAGTTCATAAATAAATAAATAAATATATATATATATATATATATATCAATAACTTGATTAGAATCTCTATATATTTCCATTTATCGCTTGTAAAACAAATGTGACGCTTAAGAAAATAATGGTAACTGTATAAAATCCTCAATTTAGTTTAAAAGCATCTCAGAACTTAAATTTCTCTCCACCTAGGCGTACCCCTATTTCTGATCCGTCAATTCCATATATCCATCAATTCTAATAATAATCCGTCAATTCCAATGTTAGTCCGTCAATTCCATCCTCATAGGTCTCTAGAACCATAATATAGTACTCACAAAATTTAATTAGATCAATCTTTGTAAAAGGTCACTAAGAAACCCTACCTCGATTCCAAAACATTTCTCCAAGTTAAGAAAATACAAGCTATATCCTAATCTCTTCCAAGAATTTCATCATCATCATCATATATATATATCTCTCTCTCTCTCACGTTGCATGATATATGTTCCTTTCATTAACACTCCTATTTATAGGTTTTGAGATGGCGGTAACAATCACTACTACATTTTACACTTTGCGCGACGAAGAGAATTTCGTCGCGCAAAATACATTGTAGTTGCACAAATTTTAACGCGACGTCGCGCAGAATCCGTCGCGCAAAGATCGTGAAGAAAGACTTTGCGCGACCAAGTTTTTACATCGGTAGCGCAAAGTGACTTTGCGCCACGAAAAAATATTGGTCGCGCAAAGTAACTTTGCGCGACGAAAAAATATTGGTCCCGCAAAACTTTGCGCGACGAAACACATTAGTCGCGCAAAGGTTTGCGCGACGAAAAATATTCGTCGCGCAAAGTTTTGCGCGACAAAAAACATTGGTCGTGCAAAGTCTCAAAAAAATTTAAAAAATAAAAAATTCACGCGTTCCATTTTTGGTACCCGCCCACATTTTTAGAGTTTTGCGCGACGAACACTAACGTCGCGCAAATATTTGCGCGACGAAATATTTTTTTGTGTTTTAAATTTTTTTAATTAAAATAAACTAATTTTTACTTTTTATTATTATTTCTTTAATATTAATTTATTCAAAATTTTTACTTTTTAAATATAATTTAATTGTATGATTTTTTTTAAATCACTTTAATTTAAATTGATATTAATTTAATTATAGTAATTTTTTCAAATTTTTACTTTTTAAATTTAATTTAATTGTAAGATTTTTCTTAATTACTTTAATTTAAATTGACATATTCAAAATAAAATTATATATGAAAAATAGTGATCAAATTATCCAATAAATATTTATATATATATAATATTCAAAATGTACACATGAATTAACAAAGTACAATAATAAAATCCTAATACAAGCATATTGTGGTGGTAGTGGTGGATAATATGTTTTGATAGCTTCCTAATCCTCAACTTTAGCCATCAAAGTCTCGATGATTACCTACAAAAAAAACAAATATGGTCAAATAACAACAACAACAAAAAAAAGAATGCATAATCTCCCCTAAAATTGTTATACCACAAATCCAACCCAAACTCCAATCTCTCCCCTTTACTCAACCCCAAACCCCACACAAACTCAAAACTAACTCCAAAAACACATATTAATGAAAAAAATTTAAAATTTGGAGAGAATATACCTTTTGGCAAGATTGAGAGTGAGTGAGAATGAGAGGGAGAAGTGAGAGAATTAGATAAGATAGTGATAGAGAGATGAGAGAGTGAGAGATAGTGAAAAGATAGATGAGAGAGTGAGTGA
>NC_047653.1:15812035-15825936 GCF_902201215.1 Prunus dulcis | reverse complement strand
TCTTTGAATGCAGCCATCATTTCTTTTGAACTTCCTGTGTAGATAATATCATCTACATATAGAGACACAATGAGAATACCACTTGTAGACATCTTAGTGTACAAAGTAGCTTCACTTGGACTTCTATAAAAACCAGTCTTGATGAAATAAGAATTTATCTCATCATACCAAGCTCTTGGAGCTTGTTTCAAACCATATAAAGCCTTTTTCAGCTTATACACTTTATCTTCACTTCCTTGCATCACAAAACCAGATGGTTGATCTACATATACTTCTTCATTTAGCACTCCATTAAGAAATGCAGACTTTACATCCAGTTGAAACAGATTCCAGTTTCTCTGTGCAGCCACAGCCACCAAGGTTCTCACAGTATCAAGTCGAGCCACTGGTGCAAAGGTCTCATTGAAGTCAATTCCAGGCTTTTGAGAATATCCCTTTGCCACCAGCCGAGCCTTATTCTTCTGCACAGATCCATCTAGGTTCAGTTTAGTCTTATAGATCCATTTGACTCCAATAATTGGTTTATCAAATGGTCTATTCACAAGCTCCCATGTATTGTTCTTCTCAATCATGGTGATTTCAGCTTCCATTGCTTTCTTCCAAGAGTCATCCTTTGCTGCCTCTTCAAACCTTTCTGGTTCTATAATGCACATGTTGCATTTTTCATAAATTTCTGCAATGCTCTTGTACTTGAGAGGAGTATGATCAACATCCTGTGATCCTGTGACCCTTTTTAGGTCACTGGTTTCAGTGTTTAAGCTACACATCTCATTCACTTCCAATTGTTCTTCAAATTCATAAGAACTCCCTTCTGCTTCTTGTTCTTCTTCTCTGATTTCAGTGAGCTGAATGTTCACACTAGTTTCCTTCTTTGCATTCCAATCCCAACACTCATTCTCACTAAATATCACATCTCTTGAAATGATAACCTTTTCAGTTTCAATATTGTACAGCCTGTATCCCTTTTCACAGCTGCCATACCCCAAGAAAATACACCTTTTGCTTGCCAAATCTAGCTTCTGTCTTTGCTGTTTTGGTACATGAGCATAACACAATGAACCAAACACCTTCAGATGCTTAATTCCTGGTTTCCTCCCACCATAAGCCTCAAATGGTGTCCTTTTGCTCAAGGCTTTAGTTGGACATCTATTCAAAATGTACACAGATGTGTTGACTGCCTTTGCCCAGAAATCAAATGGAATTTTCTTTTCCAACATCAAACATTTGGCCATTTCTACTATAGTTCTATTCTTCCTCTCTGCCACACCATTTTGCTGTGGTGTGTATGAGGTTGTGAGCTGCCTTTCAATGCCTGCATTGTCACAGAACCTCTCAAACTCCACTGAAGTGTACTCTCCTCCTCTGTCACTTCTCAATTGTTTTAGTTTGTAGCCACTTTGCAATTCCACAGTGGCTTTGAACTTCTTAAACACACAAAGAGCTTCTGACTTGTGCCTTAAGAAATAGACCCAACACATCCTTGTGCAATCATCTATGAAAGTGAGAAAGAACCTATTTCCAGCTTTGGTAACTGTCTGCATAGGACCACAGATGTCACTGTGAATAAGTTCTAGTGGGGTTGATGCTCTAGAGATAGCTTCTCTTGGAAATGCTTCTCTACTCTGCTTGCCTAGAACACACCCCTCACATACCTGTCTATCTTCTTTAATTTCTGGCAGCCCTACTACCATATCTTGCTCTTTCAATAGTTTTAGACTACTCATATTGAGATGTCCAAACCTTCTATGCCAGAGATCAGTGGAATGGTCTACACTTGCTCTATAAGCAAAGTGCATTTCAGCCTGCAACTTCAAAGGAAAGCTTCTGTTTCCTTTCATCTGAACCTTTGCCACCAGATTTGTATGAGAGCTGTCATTGTAGATTTCCACCTTGTGATCACCAAATACCAAATAATAGCCATGTTCTATCATCTGTCCTACACTGAGTAAGTTCTCTTTCAGTCCAGGTACAAGCATTATTTCTTTGATATGTCTCTTGCCTGCTTTGGTTTCAACCACAATAGTGCCTTTTCCAGTTACCTCTACAAGCTGTCCAGTTCCCATTTCAACCTTGGCAGTCACCTTTCTGTCAATATCCACCAACAAATCCTCTTTTCCTGTCATGTGATTACTACACCCACTGTCCAAATACCAGATCTCTTCATCCCTTGTTACACCAGCACCACTTACATTGCTAGCATAGAACATTGTTGGTGCAGCTTCCACTTGAGTAGCATAGTTGACCTGCTGTGGTGTTTTCTTGTTGTAGCAGTCTTTTGCAATGTGGCCAAGCTTATCACAGTTATAACACTTTGGCTTGCCCTTGAATCGACATTCACCAAAATGTAGCTTACCACAGTGCTTGCAGGGAGTTTTAGTGCCTTCACTTGCCTTGTTATCCCACTTCTTGCCTTTGGATTTCCAATTCTTATTCTGCTTGCAGTTCTGTTCTCCAGTCTTAGTCTGTTTGGCATCTACACTAAGGCTAGCAAATGCCTTCTCTGTTCTGTTTTCAGAATGCCTATCTAAACGCAACTCAAAGCTCTTTAGTGAGGCTACAACCTCCTGCACCTCAATCTCATTCAGATCTCTAGAATGTTCAATAACTGAACAGATAGAGTCATAGGTAGATGGCAGACTAATAAGCAGTTTTTGAACAATTCTCTCCCTAGGCAATTCCTCCCCATAACTTCTCATTTGATTAATTAAATCAAATAGTTTAGTAACATAGACAGTTAAGGATTCATCATCCTTCATTCTTGTATATTCAAATTCTCTTCTAAGACCTTGCAATTTAACACTCCTTACCTGCTTATCTCCACGGAATTCTTGCTGCAGAATACTCCAGGCACCTTTTGATGTCTCTTCATGAGAGATTTGTGGGAATATCTCTTCTAAAACTGCTCCTTGAATCAATCCAAGAGCCTTAGCATCCTTCATGAGTACCTCAGCAACCATGCCTTTCCCACTTGATTCTTCTGTCTCCTTTTTCTTATCATCAGATTCATCTAACTTCTTCAGATCCATACCATCAAGTCCTTTGATCACCAAATCCCACAGTCCATGAGATTTGAAGATGGTCTTCATCCTTATGCTCCAGAAATCGTAGTTCTCACCATTGAAAATTAGTGCTCTCAATTCACCACCACTTGACCCAGCCATGTTAGACTCAGATCTGCAGAACTCAAGCTCAGCTGCAACTTCAATAGCTTAGCACAGAAAAACGCCCAGTATTACTTGATCAAACCTGGCTCTGAGGCCATGTTAGAATATGCAAATCATTATCTTGCATATTAATTCAACCAAACATGTAATAAGTTTCAAAGAAAATGCAGAGAGTTTTAGAGAATAGAGTAGTAGTTTCTATGAGAGAAAGAGAGAGAGCTTGGAGAAGAAGCTGGCTGTCAATTAGCTCAGCACCAAAATCATGCATATATTGTTTCTGACAAAACCGTTAGAGAAAAGTATATTCTCTATTACATCACTGAATCTTAGCCATTTAATCATTACCCTATGAGATAATGACAAGTGGCTAAAGCTATTACATTCTCTGCTGTACACTTGGACTATGATCCAATGCAGCCTTCCTAACTAGAATAGAACCTTCCTATTCTCATTTCATTTCAGCAGCCACACTTATACACCAACAACAAGCCGGTGTCCAAAATATATATATATATATGTGACAAGCCCTAAACCACGAGCCAGAAAATGACAAAAACCATGTAGTTGTCAACAGAGATGCTGGATGCTTGAAACATTCAAATGGATTTGAATGCACTGAATCTGTTGTCATTTAGGAGGATGGTTGAACTTGTGATGAATTTGGCCTCATTAAGCTCTCTAGCTCTAGTACCATCTGGAATGAGCTTAATGGTTTGTCCTTGGTGGATGCTGGTATTGGACAGAATGATGGTAAGTGTGATGCTGATTAGCATATTATGGATGTCGACTTCTCGGGCAAAACAAGTCTCACTAGCGAGTCTGGGGTTCTATGCTTGTATCGTTGTTGCCCTACATGTCTAGATATCCTCTACAGTTTGACACCAAAAATTCTTATTCACAAATGGGGATCCAATAGGAGCCTATGGTTGCAGAGGATGCCCATGATGTTGTTGCATCAGTGTCTGTGGATATTCTTGCAGCAGTTAGAAGAATGAATGTTTGTGGAGGTTTCAGCAACTCATTGGATGATAAATTGAGAGACGGAAATAATGAGACGTTTGAACGGTCGAAAACAATTACATGCCATTGCAAAACTTCAGGAAATAAAAGTCTTTTGCCAGTTGAATGTAAATGCCACACCATCAGCGATAGCACCATAACAAATAAGCAAATATATGCTTTCCGAATACTCATCCCCGTTTGAGTGAAACTTTATTTTCAGAGATGGTGTACTGGTTCATATGGATCCTGAAAGGGATGTTTCTTTTCACTGAAAATTCGAGACCCTGTGCCTCTGTTCACTTATAGAGTTGATAGTAAAGAGCAAGCTACCTTTTCATTGATTTGATCATTTCGCAGCCTGCATTTGCTTACCCTGTGGCAAAGTTTTGTGTCGTAGCGGAATTTAGATGTGAAAAATGAAATTAAAAGTTATTGGTTTGGTAGGTCTAAACTTTTCTGCAAGTTCCTTTTGGAGTTTTGACTCTCTTTGAGGAGCTAATCTCCATGTAATTAATACATTTGGACACTATTTGTTCATTCATTTTTTCGTACTTAGTAGTTTATGGGTCGAAAAATGAAATTAATAGTTATTGGTTTGGTAGGTCTAAACTTTTCTGCAAGTTCCTTTTGGTGACTACCTGCTGCCATTGCTCCTTCTCTCGGTCCTGTGACCGAGAGCGTCACCTTGATGTGCACCGCCACGCTGCAGCAGCAAGGCATCAAGGTATTTTTCCACCAAGCAATTATTTTCTGGCAATAAAATAAAGGAGCAGTGCGCTATGCTGGAATAGTGATGTTTTAGGCTTTTATTGCATTTTGGAGCCCAAGATGACCTCGGATGGGTTCGTGGCCTTCTGGAGAAGTGTTCAGAATATTTTTATCTTTAAAACAAGCTATCTTGGGCCAGAGTTGGAGGAGATTTGTGGCCAAAACGTGGCTGAGAAGATTGTGGGCAGATTCTCCTAATCCAATTTGGATTTTATATCCTAGTAGTATTTTATTTTAACTTAGTTTCTTGGTGGGGATTTGGTAGCTAGGTTTTAGGAGGTATTTAAGTTCTTTCTCGCAGCAATTTTTTGGACTTTTTCTTTTATGCAATTCTGGGGAAGACATAGACTTTGGCTAGGGTTTTTGAAGAGCTTCTAATCACTGCGTTTAATTTGCTTATGAATGGATGCATGTTTGCTTTAAATTATTAATCACTGCGTTTAAAACTATCTATCTATTTTAATGATTGATCACCATTAGGATATGTAGATAAGTAATTTGATGCAATTTCTGTTGGAACATCACCCTGAAATTGAGGAGGGCTTCTTGTGATTAGTGATTGTAAGTTCACTTAAGGCAAACATCACGCTCTTAAGGGTTGCATGTTTTTTCAAAGGGTTTTCACAAAGCTTAATGAGTCTTGCATGTTTATATTTGATCTGAACATCACAGACGGATTGCATGTTAGATATATGTTTTCGCTTGAACATCACAAGGAAAATATGCAATAGGAATACCTAACCTTCAAAGCATATATGTGAAAATTCATAAGTAATTGATAGAATTGCATAGGATTGTGACGGTGATGGCTAAGCCCTAGTTTTCTCTAAATTGTTAGTCTTTAAAAAGAAAACATTTTTTTTCTTTGCTGTTATTATTTCCCAACTTTCAAATTTCTTTTACTATTAATTTAATCTTTTCAAATTCATAAACTTCAAATCTTTGATAAAATCTATTTTAGTTATTAATTAAGAGTTAGTTTAATTACAAATCAGTCAAACAATCTTTGGGGACAACGACCTTGGATGAGCACTTATACTACAATTACCTTGTATTCTTGCAAGTATTTTCAGTGATTTTTACCCTATTGCGCAGGTTCTAAAAATCCTACCAAGAAATTGGCGTCGCTGCCGGGGATTTTTTTTACTAATTTGTTTTTATCATATTCTTAGTTGATTTTGTTTAAACTTTTTCTTTTATTTATTTATTTTTTTCTTCAATTTTTTATTTATTTTAAAATTGAACATTTTATTTTCTGTTTCAAATTCTGCAGACTGCATGGTCCATACTAGATTAGGAATTGCACAGATTGCATAGTTTGATCCAGAACTAGAGTGCACCCTGCACAGACAGCGGTGAGAAGTTAATTGGGCCTGGGACTGTTCACTCCAGGGCACTTTTCTGCAAAACTTGTTTGCAGACGAGGAAACCATGGCGTTCAAATTACCTGCAGTAGGCAGACCACTTTGGGAGTCGTTGGCATCCCGTGCCACTGATGTCCCCAATTGCATTGTGTATCCCGAACAAAAAGAGGGTGATTAGTTCGAGATCAAGCACCACATGCTTGAGATTTTACCAACATTCTGTGGACTGCCTAATGAAGATGCGAACAAACATATAACAAAATTTATTGTGGGTTGCAAGAATATTTTGATTTTGGGTTTTCTGCTGAAGCTATCAAGTTACGTCTTTTCCCTTTCACTTTGAAGGACAGGGCAGAAACTTGGTTATTCACTCTACCAGCTAATAGCATTACTACTTGGCAGCAGTTACACACAAAATTCCTGAACAAATATTATCCAGCATCCAAGACATTGAATTACAAGAGGGAGTTCAACAGTAATCAACAGTAATCAGCCATCACATCCGCCACACATTAGAAATCTGCTACCCCATTCATTGGGGCAGAGTCAGCTAGATCAACAGTAATTAGACAATGGCGAGAAAATGCTCAACTCAAGGGCTGAAAAGAAGTAAGGAATCACAGTTTTTTCCTATGAATCAAGTAGATCTGAAGGGAGTAGAACAAGGTGAGGAGAAAGCAAATCTCGTTCCAGACAGTCGAGCAGTCCAGAAAGGAAAGGGAACAAGTACTGCCTAATAGCAATCAAATAATCAGGACCAAGTCGAGGGAATCCATCCAGAGGTCTCTCTTGAAGAAGGATGGAAGCCCAAAAAGGACGTTGAGCTAGTACCCCTTAATCCTGACAAGCCAAAGAGAAAAACATGGATCGGCTCGCGCCTAAGCCCATATGAGAAGGCAGATCTTGTAGCCTTCCTCCAGAACAACAAAGACGTATTTGCATGGTCACCATCCAACATGTCAGGCATCGATCTCCAGATCATCTGCCATCGCATTCACGTCACCCCAACCATCAAACTATTTCCACAAAAGAGATGCAATTTCACTCCCGAGCGAGTTGCCATCATTGAAGCTGAAATCGACAAACTCCTAGCTGTCGGTTTTATTGATTAAGTCTCCTATGCAGAATGGCTGGCTAATGTTGTTCTAATAACAAAAAAAAAGACAAGGGGCCTGTGGAGAGTTTGCGTTGATTACACCAACCTCAACAAGGCATGCCCCAAAGATAACTTTCCACTATCAAGAATTGATCAGCTCGTAGATTCCACTTCTAGCAATCAATTGCAAAGCTTCATGGACGCTTACTCCTACTATAATCAAATCATGATGCACAAAGACGACAAAGCAAAAAACTCCTTCATCATCGGAAAGGGTAAATATTGCTACAAACTCATGCATTTTGGGCTGAAGAACGTCGGAACAACTTATCAAAGGCTATCAAAGGCCAGTGAACAAAATTTTCAAGGATCAGATTGACAAAACTATGAAGGTCTACATAGCGACATGATAGTCAAAGTTCCCCAGCAAGCAGACCACATCAAGAATCTTGCTGAAGCATTTAGCCTGCTCCGAAAATACAATATGACGTTGAATTCGAGCAAGTGCATATTTGAAGATTCATCTAGCCGATTTTGGGATAGTCACCCAAAGAGGCAACAGGGCACATCCGAATCAAATCAAGGACATACTCAACATGAAGTCACCTGCAACGACAAAAAAGATACAAAGTCTAATGAGCAGAGTAGCAGCTCTCAATTGATTCCTCTCGATATCTACTAACAAGTGTAGGTCATTCTTAAAAGTCTTTAAGAAATGACAAAAAGACAAATGGGACGAAGAGTCAAAGTAGCCTTTGAAAGCTTGAAGACCTACCTCATTTCGCCTCCTCTGCTCTCAAAATCGATACCAGATGAAGATTTGTTCATCTACCTGGTGGTGTCCAACTCAGCTATCAACTCAGCTCTCATCTGAGAAAAGCTGGACGCACAACATCTGGTATTCTATATATCAAAAGTTCTCCTCGACGCAGAGACTCGCTATCCGAAAATAGAGAAGGTCATTTTATCTCTTGTAGTTTATGCGAGAAAACTAAGACCCTACTATCAAGCTCACTGGATAATTGTCACGACAAAATTTCCTTTGAGATCTCTTATTCACAGCCCCGACGTTTCTCAAAGACTCACGAAACTGGTTGTCGAACTCAGTCAATACACCTCTTCTTTCAGCTGAAGAGTGCTATAAAAGTCGAGGCTTTAGTAAATTTTGTTGTAGAGTTTACTCTGACAATCGAAGAAGAGAAGCTGGTCACAAAAAACTAGGAAAAAGTAGACGATATCTCCCTTACCCATCCAAGCCTGCCCAACGACATGTGGCAGTTGCGTGTAAACGGAGTATCAAATCACAAGGGAGATGGGGCAGACGTCGTCTTTGATAGGACTCGACCTAAATTCCACTTTGGAATTCAAGCCGAACCCTGTGAGTGTCCAATACCTGGCTACAGCCGGGCACAAAGACCAAATTGCCCTTGTAACTAAAAATCCACTTTTAAAATAAGATTATCTTCTGCCGAAAATTCGACAGAGTTTCCCCTGTAATTTACTCATTTCCCAAAATCTCCACCTGTCAAACATTTATATAACTTAATCATTCAGCATGCATTCAATTATATCCAAACAAATTAAGCATCATAATATCTTGATCTCAGATCGCAATAAATCAAATAAATCAATATGCTAATAAAATTCATCTCAACTTTCAAAACAACAATACTGCGTTGGTAATCTCAAACATTCTAACTCGTGGCTGCGCCTTGTAACTATAGGCTGCCTAAGTACCCTTATTGAGGGATCAAGCCACACATAGTTCTTTAATTGCAAAACCACTCTAGTTCTCATATTTCATCTCAGCTTTCTATTTCAAACTTCCTGGCATTTCTCACATAACAATATATAATTAAATGAAGAAATAAAAGCATTTATATCAAGTAATCATGCTTGGAAAGCCATAACCATCAATTCCTCATGACACCAATGGTGACACGTCCTGACCTGTAATCCTTGATGGACTCAGGAGACATCTGGTCAACCTGGTTCGCAATCCTCGCTCCCACAGTCCGTATAACTCTAAGACTCATAGGGCAAAATATGCTAAAAAACTCAAGAGATTTAATACTATATAAAATAATGCAAGATAAAGATAAATGAACATAATAAAATAACATAAGGTAAAAATTATAAGTTCCGAACACCCTTGTATTGAACTCACGTAAAGTTCATAAATAAATAAATAAATATATATATATATATCAATAACTTGATTAGAATATATATATTTCCATCTATCGCTTGTAAAACAAATGTGACGCTTAAGAAAATAATGGTAATTGCATAAAATCCTCAATTTAGTTTAAACGCATCTGAGAACTTAAATTCCCTCCACCTAGGCGTACCCCCATTTCTGATCCGTCAATTCCATATATGCCATCAATTCCAATAATAATCCGTCAATTCCAATGTTAGTCCGTCAATTCCAATGTTAGTCCTCGTAGGCCTCGGAAACACAAGGTTAACGGAGCCGCATTCATCACAGGTCTCAGAGGTAACACTTCAATCTGAGCCGCAATCCTCACAGGTCTCGGAGATACCACTTCAATCTGAGCCGTATTCCTCGCACCACACGGTTCAGGCATCCCCGAAACTAGTGGGGCATGTCATAAATGATAATCCGTTTCCGAAGGCAACTATGGGATACCCTCATGGTGGGTTTGAAAACCATAACTTGTCATTTATATAAACTTTCAATAAATTGGTTCTCAACTAAACTTAAAAGATATACATATATATATATATATATATATATATGAGATTTTTGTAGAAATTTCACCTGAACTTATACATCAATTTCAATTTGTCACCTTAAAG
Source organism: Prunus dulcis (assembly GCF_902201215.1). Classification (NCBI taxonomy): domain Eukaryota; kingdom Viridiplantae; phylum Streptophyta; class Magnoliopsida; order Rosales; family Rosaceae; genus Prunus; species Prunus dulcis. The sequence goes on along the minus strand of NC_047653.1, from coordinate 15,815,719 downwards.
AAAAATTTAAGCAAAACGTCACCTTAAGTTTTCAAAATCCATGCTTTGTCACTTGACTTTAACATCATCCAATTTTCCATCCATTTTAAAGGGTGTTTTAATCTTTCTAATATGTAAACCCTCTTTTTTATATAATTTTAATATAAAGCTAATTAAACCCTTTTGGTTGGAAAGACTAAAATACCCTTCAAAATGGATGGAAAATTGGATGACGTTAAAGTCATGTGACAAATCATAAATTTTGAAAATTTAAGGTGACATTTCACTTAATTTTTTTTTTTTTTAAGGTGATAAATTGAAACTAAGGTATAAGTTCAGGTGACATTTCTACAAATGTCCCTATATATACATATATATATACCACAATCTGATAAAAGCCAAAAGCTAAGATTCATCCTTTTCAACTACTGAATATATATATATATATATATATATACCAAATACTTGGCTAGTTTGTTAACTATTTCGATCTCTGCTTAGCATACCATTCCAATATTATATTTATATTCTTACCACACAATTAACCATATGAACATATATAAACAGGTGATAAATAAACAGATAATTAAATACTCATCTCCAAATCACATAAAATCATGAAATTAAAACAATAACTAAACCAAATGAACGCTCGCACTCACATGAGCTTTCTAAAAGCTCAACCATATCCTATGGAGCTCATCCTCATTATTTAATCCAAAGTCCTGGCCCTGGGCTCCTAGAAGTGTGTGCATTGTATTTGAAGTATTCTCAAGTCTATGTAAGCATCTCCAATGATTAGAATGGTCCAGAAGTGCCTCGGGACTCAAAAAGTCAACCTGGGACCCTGTGGGGTCCACGACCTCAAGATTCCGATCCGAGAGTTCCTAGAGGTCTTAACATGCTTAGGAAATATGTCCCGAGAGTTTGGTCTCGATCGGACTATCGGACTACTCACGATCGCACGATCGGACGGTTACTGTAAACCTAGCCCTAGGGTTGGCCTTTTCAAAGTATCAGGGACTCCGATTCCTGATCCGTTAAATCCTGCACGATCTGGGTATTGTTTAGATTGACATGTACGAGAATAACTACGATCCAATGGTTCAAATGTATCAAACCCTGAAATCGCACAATATACGAGATCCAATCAGGGCTCAAACGTTGTCCAAATTGAGATCCGTGAATTCCTACACGCTCTTGACGACACAAGGATCATCCTAGGACTAAGAGTGACCCCACTATGCACCGCCACACATGCTGGCAACTCGTGGGTGGCTTGATCAATTTCCAGAAGCCAGAAATACTCTAAATCGCCCGCCCAAACTCCTATCCTTGGTATAACTCCCTGTTTGGAACCATTTTCGATTGGACCTACCTCGAAAAATGACTGGAAGTGGCTGGAATCTCATCCCGACATCCGGCCAAATTTTGGGTTACAAATCGAGTTGCCTACACTAGAAATTGATCAAATCCTACCCAACCATCAGCTAGAACACATTGAAAGGATGGAAAAACATACCAAATTCAAAGAAAATGGTGGCAGGAGGTGTTCGAACGAGCTCCACAAAATTCCATCAAAAATGTCCAAACCGCCCTGTTTCGTGGCGGTTTTCGTCGACCACGACTGCGGATCGAGGCTGAGATGGGCTGAGGCTGGATGAGGGAAGTATGGTGGTTCTAACAGGGCTGGCCTTGCTTAAATTGGTGGCCGGAGTTGGGAAAAATCACCCTTTGAAGTTGGCTTGTCAAAACTGCCCAGAGAGAAGAAATCTGGGTTTTTAAAAAAACTAAACTTGCGAAATATCCATTGAACTTCTTTTGATCGTCATATCTCTGTTACAACTCTGATTCGAGTCCATTACGTGTCTACGGACTCGTTTAGATATGCTATACGCAACAGTTCAATCGAAATTTCCAAATTCTTTTCCAGACTTAAAATGACCTTTTTGCCCCTTGTAATATTAAATAATATTTTAATTTCTCAAAAACCTTAATTAATTCAAATCATTTTATTTTAATGTTTATTTCAATTTATTTCCTCTTTTAAATTTATTCTCTCTTACTTTGAATATTTTAACACTTTTTCGGGCCGGGATGTAACAATTTCACCAAAGTCTCCCCGGTCAACAAGTCAACATGTAAACCTATTTAAATATTCCGGGGTAACATTGTCCTTTTCTTTAATAATTTAGTATTTAATTATTAGTTTAGGACTGGGTCGTTACAGTCTTAGCCACCCCAGACGAAACTTTATTGGAACAAGCTATCACATTGGGCTTTCCAGCTTCAAACAACGAAGCAAAATACGAGACATTGCTCTCCAAATTGGGCCTAACAAAAGAGCTATCAATCAAAAGATTAACCATATACTCATACTCCTAGTTGATCACAAATCAAGCTTCAGGCAAGTACATGGCAAAACATCCAAGAATGATCTAGTACCTCGACAAAGTCTAAACGCTTTTGAAGGAATTTCCCACCTTCACTATCCAACAAGTTCCCTAGGCAGAAAACACTCATGCTGATGCATTGGTAAGCCTAGGATCAGCGCTGGATACTGAGTTTAGACTTTCCATCCGGTCGAACATCTTGACTGACCCAGCAATTGAGCAAATTGACTCAATGCAGATTAATGAGGACCCTAGCTGGTAAGACCCCATCATCGACTACTTGGCAAATGGAAATTTGCCAAATGAGATATCTAAAGCTAGGAAGGTCCAGCAGAAGGCAACAAGTAACATGCAAGACAACAATCTCATTCACAGACCATACTCCGGCCTTAATCTCACATGCATAAAATATCCACAAACACTAAAGGTGCTCTGCAAGATTTACGACTGCGAGTGTGTCAACCACTCTGGAGGTAGGTCATTTGCGTAGAAGGCTCTAAACATAAGCTATTTATGGCCTATCCTAGGCCATAACTCCACCGAATATGTCAAAAGATATGATTGCTGCCAATGGTACAAACCAGTTCTTAACTTGCCTGCCAAAGTTTACCATCCGCTAAATAGTCCATGGCCTTTTATGCAATTGGTCATCAACTTAGTGGGCCCCATTCCAATAACACTTGCCAAGAAAGACATGATTATCATCGCCACTAATTATTTTACTAAATGGATTGAGGCCAAAGCTCTATCCTCTACTAAAGAAGCCGATGTGGAACTATTTGTCTAGAGAGATGATAAGCCTATATTTTATATATATATTTTATGCCTCTTCTACTTATTTATTTGTTAATTTCTTTGGATCAAATTGGTTGTTTTAATTGGTTTTGTGAGATTTGTGGAGGAATTGTGGAAATAAGAGAAAGTGTGCTAAAAATGGCAAGAAGATGAAGATTGAAGATTAATCAAGTCAAGAAGCCAAGTCATTCCTTTTGTCGTAAGGAATGTTGTCAATTTTCCTAGTTTAAAATGGTTCAAGTCTTATCAAGTCAAACAAGGAGAATTAAAGAAGACCCTATTTTAGAAGGAATCCTACTTTTATAACAATTGTAATTGTACTTTAGATAGGATTTCTAGGAGTCTTATGAATAGGAAGTTTAGGTCATTGTCAAAGGACCCCCGATCATCCTCCATCCTCTATTATCTATCATCCTACATATTCATACTCATAGCCGAAATATCCAGAGGAGAATATGAAGAAAGCTTGCGCAACCTTGGATTCTACTTGGAGAATTCAATGTCTACCATGTCTTCA
>NC_047653.1:15788465-15810893 GCF_902201215.1 Prunus dulcis | reverse complement strand
ATGGGCTTATCGAACCACCAAAAGTAAATTAACCGGTCCTCGCCTACAGAACTGAAGCAATCATTCCTCCACACATCACTGTCCCCTCCATAAGCATTAAAGTGGGCAGATGAGGCTCAACCTTGAATTTCTTGAAGGCGAGCTCGAGAAAGTCATTATCCGAGTTGCCTCCTATCAGCAGTTGTTGAAGTCTTACTACGACAAAATGGCCAACGCCACAAAGTTTCAACTAGCTGAACTTGTCCTAAGAAAGACCTTCATTACTGCACAAAGACAAGGATATAAAAAGATGAAACCTAATTGAGAAGACCTTTACGTGATCAGCCAGTTAGGGGGGTAGAGAAAGCTATACACTTGATACTATGAAAGGGAAGGAAATTCCAAGACAGTGGAATGCCTACCAGCTCCAAAGATATTACCCATTCCTACTGGCTGGGCCCTTGACAGATGACTGATCCTTGCACATTTATGAAAAATAAAAACAGCTGCGGGAGATTCTAAGTTACTTTTTGTTCAAAAGAAGTGTGCAATTCTCCACAAAGCGTCATCCGGGACCATCACCCATAAGCCACACCCTCATAGAGATGCAGGGTGTAAAATATAAAGCAGGTCAAACACGCCTTTACCTTTAAGTTGCGTCCTCAGGGAGATGTAGGGAATGCGAAGTGTAAAAGCAAGTCAAACATGCCTTTTCCCTTAAGCCGCTTCCTCCGGAAGACGTAGGGCATAAAGCATCATCAAGGACAATCACTCATACGCTGCATCCCCAGGGAGATGCAGGGTGTAAATTACAAAGCAGGTCAAACACGCATTTGCCCCAAAGTCGTGTCCTCCAGGAGACATGGGGCATAAAGCATCATCCGGGACAATCACCCATAAGCCGTATCCCCAAGGAGATGCAGAGTGTAAACTACAATGCAGGTCAAGCAGAGCATTTCCCAGAAGATGCATCCTGAGGGAGATGTAGAGCAAAAACTATAAAGCAGATTACTCAGACCATCGCCTATAAGCCACATCTTCAGAGAGACGTAGGGTGAAAATTACGAATTATTCTAAAAAGGGAGCAAAAGAGCGTTCTTCAAGCAGGCGGTAGATGAACATTCAAACATTCTAAGAAGAAGGACACAGCCAAGACACTAGCTGGTTATTCAAGCAGTTCACAAGACAAGATGCAAATTGAAGTTGAAAAAATAATTGAAATTTCCATAACAAAGTGACCAACCGGCCAAGTTCAACAAAAAGAAGATGATCAAACAAGATAGCATATTATAAAAGTTAAAAATAAATAAAATAAAGGAGTCCTCATTTACTCCTTGATGCCAGCAGGAGACCCAGATCTGTAGCCTCTTTGGCATCCACCTGATCAGCTATGCTTTTTGCAGCTCCACCTATCTGCTCTGCAACACCTACTACCATCTCATCAATCATGTCCTCCTGTGCTTCATATTTTTCAACAATCACCTCGTCGGCCACCTGCTCTTCAGCTTTATCCGTATCCGTAACATTAACCTGCTCACGTTGAGTGAGGAGCAAGTCAGGGCCGAACGTCTCGATGTTTTCATCTCCAAAAGCGTAAAAGGGAGCAGTCCCATTTGTGCAGTCTAAGTAGCCCAGTTTTTACGCATCTGTGATAGCTTCAAGCTTGGATTTTTCAGCATTCTTGTGATAAGCACTAAATCTGGCCAGAAGCTTGTCGTAATTGAGGGAGATGTCAGCATTCTTAAGCTCAAGACGGAAATAGTCATCTTTTCGACTAACAAAATTAGCAGCCGAAGAGCTAAGTTCACAATCTTTCTCAGCAAGAGAACTCTTCAGCTTAGATATCATCGCCTTCAATTTAAACATCTTCTTTTCCTAACGGATCTGCTCAGCTAAGAGCTTGCTAGTCAATTCAACATTCTTCTTCTCCAACTCACTAACCTGAGCAGAGGAGGGGGCAACAGCAGACGAGTTTAGGATAGTCGCAACAGAAAAAACTACTCTTTTTTGAAGCAGATGAACTATTGCTTCCCTTTGTTATTCCAAGGAAACACTTGAAAAGGTATCAAGGTTGGCACCCTGTGGATATGATCAACCAGCTTAACATAAGTAGACGGGCTTGACAGGAAGTTCGTCTTCCGCAGATCAAACAAGCCTGCATCCTCTACAGACGAACCCTTTGTCCAGGCAGATGACTCTTTCACCTTTTTAGCCGTTGCCATCCTCATCTCCAAAGGAGTCAACAACGCCGAATCAACTCCAATCTTGACTGAACGTGACTCAACAGCTGGATCATGATGGGTGGGCAGATAAGCAGACCACCTAGTTCGATCTCCATCCCTTGAGTGGTTTTGGCGACTCGAACTTCAGAGAGGAATATCAGCATCTCTTTGCCTCTCGACAGGGGAGCTAGTTCTAGAACGGACCACTTCACGAAGCAGATTATGGTTTCCAAGCTTGTCAGCAGGAGGCTTGAGGGGAACGCCCCAAAAATTGTGCATACTGCCAATCTTCTTGCTGTTTACACTAACTAGATGCTTAACCCTAGCAGATGATGGGGGAACACCTCCTACTTGAGTCTTCTCAACAAAAGGGAGCCTTGGCTTCTTCCTCAGTGGAGACACATCCTTCCCCTGAGAAGTTGCAACTTTATTTCTTGAAGACTTGGCGTCAGCCTTCCTTTTTTGGTGGGTTAGGCAGAAAACTCCTCCCGTTCAGCAGACAAATCATTAAAGTCTAGACCATTTTGCTTCCACCTCTCCACATCTTAGGCAGGGGGCAGACCACCTGCTTTATCCTAATGCTCATTCAACAACCAGAGCCATTCGCGAAACCTAGGGGGAATGTTTAGATCCCGACGGACCTTATCCATGTCTTGCCCAAGCTCCTGTCTCTTGCAGATGTCATTCACTACAAGCAGAAGACAGAAGTTAGTTAGTCACACTTCAAGAAATTCAAATAAAAAGAAAGAAAATCAAGACAACAATATGACGTACCGTTGTGGTAGGTAATGGGAACCGTTTGCCAACTTCTAACATATCGTCATGCCACACATGATCTCCTTGGTTGAAGTTTTCAAACAGCTTGGCATGGCATATGCGGAGTTGAGCATACTTCTCATAAGTGATGTGGTGAAAGGTGGTATATAGAGTGGGCAAGAGGCAAAAATAGTTAATATTCTCTAGAGAGAGAAAAAATGGTTGTTTGGGGGATGAGAAAAAGATATAGGGAGAGAGAAAAGTATAATTACAACTTTAGGTGGAGCCTAGAACATCAAAGATTTTTTTTTTTTTTTTGACAAAGATTTGCAAGACTTATTCTCTTGCACGATGAAAAGTATAATAAGTGATGTGGTGAGAGGTGATATATAGAGTGGGCAAGAGACAAGGATAGTTAATACTTTCTAGAGAGAGAAAAATGGTTCTTCGTGAAAGGACCCGCCCCGAATTTTCCCAAAATCCGAGACAAATCCTTTAGAATTCCTGACATCACCCCGATGCCGGGCCCACTTACTAAAGACCGAGACTTTCTGCCGAAATTTCGGCAGAGTCTTCCCTATAAATTGGACATTTCCCAAAATTTATACCTGCATAAAAACACAATTTATATTCCCAACTGGCAGCATGCACAATATAAATTCATGCAATTTACATAAATGGCCTTCGTCCTTCCAAAAATTCTCAACCAACTACCAAACGATTCAAATACAAATTAAGACTAACATTTAGTCTGCGGCTGCACCTAACAACCTTAGGCTGCCTACGTACCCTCTTTGAGGGATCAAGCCACACGTAGTTCTCCCATTAAAACCTAATTCCACATATAGGCAATACCTTAATCCGTTTTCTCTGTAATTCACGTAATCTCCCCATACGCCGGTACTACCAACGCCACGTATGGGGCCTGTCAACACGCCGGATAACCTACGCCACGTGCGACCATGCCATACTATCATAATATCTCCCCATACGCCGGTACAACCAACGCCACGTATGGGGTCTGTCTCAACGCCGGATAACCTACGCCACGTGAGACCTGAATATCATATCACATATCTCCCCATACGCCGGTACAACCAACGCCACGTATGGAGTCTGTCGACACGCCGGATAACCTACGCCACGTGCGACCTCAACACAGTATCCCACAATCTCCCCATACGCCGGTACAGCCAACGCCACGCATGGGGCCTGTCTCAACGCCGGATAACCTACGCCACGTGAGACCTGAATATCATGTCACAAATCTCCCCATACGCCGGTACAACCAACGCCACGTATGGGGTCTGTCCGCACGCCGGATAACCTACGCCACGTGGGACCTAACTTTCACTTGATGGTACTCGTAGTGAATCCAAAATCCGGGGAGGTACTTAAGGTAGTGCGTATAGCACTCCAAACTGACATTCTAGACTCTTTTGTACCCTTGTACAAACATATATAATTTTAATTATAAAAACAAATATTCTAATATTGCGTAAACCCCAACAATAGTCTAGCACCAGATAATCCCCTTGGGAAGGTGAGATTACTCCGGGAGACTCATGGTCAACCAAGGGTCAAACTACCCTAACCCTGGTCAAACGGGCCCACGGGGACCACGACCTCCAAACTCCGATCCGAAAGTTCCTATGGGTTCTATAAGGTATAGGACACTTGTCCTGCAAGTTTGGTTCAGATCGGACGGTCGGATCGCTCACGATCGTACGATCTAACGGTTAATATAAAATATAAACTTTAAATTATTAAATCGGAACATCCGGGGCTCCGATTCACGATCCGTGAATTCCTCCACGATCCTAAAAATACCTAGTTTAACATATATTATTTTCGAGACCATCCAACGGTCCCAACCTATCGAACCCGGATAACGCCCAATAGGCGATATCCGTTCGATAGTCAAACGACGTCCGAATTGAGATCCGCGAAATCCTACGCGCTCGTGACGGCACGAGGACCTCAAAACTGTCCAGAGACACGCCACCACCCTCGCCCACGCGCCGCCACACGCGCGGGCAGACCGGGTGTCCAAAGCGATAAAACTTCGCCGGAAAATCTTGGAACCGAGACTCCAAACTCCTACCCTAGGTAAAACACCCTATTTGGAGTCACTTTTGTTCTTGGACAACCCCCAAAAAGTGGCCGGAAATGGCCGATCACGGCGGCCGAAGTTCGGCCGAATTTCAATTTGAAAATCGAATTGTCTACGCTACAAATCGATCAATTCCTACCCAACCATCAGCTAGAGCATGCAGAAGGGATGAATTTCCATACCTTGATCGCCAGAAATGGCGGCCGGAGGAGGGAGATCGAGCTCCTTGAATTTTGGGTTAAATTCGGTCGGATTTTTGCATTTTCCGGCGAGCACAGGTAGTTCCGGTGACTGGGATTGGTCGGGATGGAAAGAGGAGGATGGCACGGTTCTTTTGGGACCGGTGCCACCCCAAGTGGTGGCCGGATGCGGCGGCGGCGGCCCAAAAATCGCCGCTGTGAACAGTAACTCGGGGGGGGCTGTTCTGCGCGCAGGGAGAGAGAGAGAGAGGGAAAATCTGATTTTTATAAAAAAATCCCATTTTGAAATATTTAGGGTTGTGCCACTGGGTTTCTTTTGACCATATCTCTCTCGTTACAACTCCGATTCGAGCCCACTACGTGTCTATGAACTCGTCTCAGTGCGACCTATCCAAAAATACAAGTCACGGTCCCAAACTCTCTCCGGTTAAAAATATGACTAAAATACCCTTAAATAATTAAATAATTAAATAATTAAATAAGGGTTAAATTTGGGGAAATTTGGGATCGGGGTGTTACAGACTACCCCCCTTATAAAAATTTCGTCCCCGAAATTTCCTACCTGTCACTCAAAGGGTTATGAGCATTGGGCCCGCATTTACCCTTCGGGACCCCCAGCTCTTCCTTGGAAAGCTAGACGCTTCCATTTGTGATTTGATTCTCTTCTAGTCGTCCTACTAAAAGAGGATCCGCGTTCTTTGACTTGTTGATATTTTCCTTCTTTCTTCAGGATCGATAGGCAGCATTGCCAACACGATGCTTTGAAAGAAAGGTCAGAAAGGATCATTTTTACCGAATTGTAATCATCATCGATCTCTCTCGACCATGATCCATTTCTGATTCCGATGAAAGATCTCTACTCAGACGTGCTCACAAGAGAGGAGACCCCCAAGTACTCTCCATCTCCATAGGTAGGATTACTCAATCCATTTGGGTCTTCTCCTTGGATTTGACCACAATATTCCCACCACACACGAGCCTCTTTCTGAAAGAGAATTAAGGCTGTCATGATCTCTTCCACACTTGTGATTTCGATTATACTAACGCCACCTCTCAGACCTTGGACCCCTTGATCCAATGTCGGGGAGTTGCTCGTCCTAGAGAAGGGTTGTGCTCTTAGTATCTTCGACTCGTTGCTCAAGGCATACAGTCGAAAATTAGCAACATGTTCAGGCAATGGAGGATCCCTATAAGCAGGTTGATCAACACCCTATCCTCCCGCCCATGCGGACTCAACGTCGCAAAGTACCATTCCGAGATGGAACCCATTTTGATCCCCACAACTTAAGGATGCACATAAGGTGCAGGGTCCATAGGAAATTGAACCTAGAGCTCTGATACCAACTGAAAGGACCTGCCCCGAATTTTCCCAAAATCCGAGACAAATCCTTTGAAATTCCTGACATCACCCCGATGCCGGGCCCACTTACTAAAGACCGAGACTTTCTGTCGAAATTTCGGCAGAGTCTCCCCTATAAATTGGACATTTCCCAAAATTTATACCTGCATAAAAACGCATTTAATATCCCCAACTGGCAGCATGCACAATATAATTTCATGCAATTTACATAAATGGCCTTCGGCCTTCCAAAAATTCTCAACAAACTACCAAACCCGCTAACAGGTCAATTCATGCCTTAAACAAGGCAATAATAAATTCAAATATAAATTATGACTAACATTTAGTCTGCGGCTGCACCTAACAACCTTAGGCTGCCTACGTACCCTCCTTGAGGGATCAAGCCACACGTAGTTCTTCCATAAAACCTAATTCCACACTTAGGCGATACCTCATTTCATTTCTCTGTATTCCACATAATCTCCCCATATGCCGGTACAACCAACGCCACGTATGGGGTCTGTCAACACGCCGGATAACCTACGCCACGTGCGACCATGCCATGCTATCACATATCTCCCCATACGCCGGTACAACCAACGCCATGTATGGGGTCTGTCTCAACGCCGGATAACCTACGCCACGTGAGACCTACACGTCATATCACATAACTCCCCATACGCCGGTACAACCAACGCCACGTATGGGGTCTGTCGACACGCCGGATAACCTACGCCACGTGCGACCTCAACATAGTATCTCACAATCTCCCCATACGCCGGTACAACCAACGCCACGTATGGGGCCTGTCTCAACGCCGGATAACCTACGCCACGTGAGACCTAAATATCATATCACAAATCTCCCCATACGCCGGTACAACCAACGCCGCGTATGGGGTCTGTCCACACGCCGGATAACCTACGCCACGTGGGACCTAACTTTCACTTGGTGGTACTCGTAGTGAATCCAAAATCCGGGGAGGTACTTAAGGTAGTGCGTATAGCACTCCAAACTGACATTCTAGACTCTTTTTGTACCCTTGTACAAACATATATATAATTATATTTATATAAACAAATATTCTAATATTGCGTAAACCCCAACAATAGTCTAGCACCAGATAATCCCCTTGGGAAGGTGAGATTACTCCGGGAGACTCACGGTCAACCAAGGGTCAAACTACCCTAACCCTGGTCAAACGGGCCCACGGGGACCACGACCTCCAAACTCCAATCCGAAAGTTCCTATGGGTTCTATAAGGTATAGGACACTTGTCCTGCAAGTTTGGTTCAGATCGGACGGTCGGATCGCTTACGATCGCACGATCTAACGGTTAATATAAAATATAAACTTTAAATTATTAAATCGGAACATCCGGGGCTCCGATTCACGATCCGTGAATTCCTCCACGATCCTAAAAATACCTAGTTTAACATATAATATTTTCGAGACCATCCAACGGTCCCAACCTATCGAACACGGATAACGCCCGATAGGCGATATCCGTTCGATAGTCAAACGACGTCCGATTTGTGATCCGCGAAATCCTACGCGCTCGTGACGGCACGAGGACCTCAAAACAGTCCAGAGACACGCCACCACCCTCGCCCACGCGCCGCCACACGCGCGGGCAGACCGGGTGTCCAAAGCGATAACGGTCCGTCGAAAAATCTTGGAACCGAGACTCCAAACTCCTACCCTAGGTAAAACACCCCATTTGGAGTCACTTTTGTTCTTGGACAACCCCCAAAAAGTGGCCGGAAATGGCCAAACACGGCGGCCGAAGTTCGGCCGATTTTCAATTCGAAAATCGAATTGCCTACGCTACGAATCGATCAATTCCTACCCAACCATCAGCTAGAGCATACAGAGAGGATGAATTTTCATACCTTGATCGCCAGAAATGGCGGCCGGAGGAGGGAGATCGAGCTCCTTGAATTTTTGGTTAAATTCGGTCGGATTTTTGCATTTTCCGGCGAGCACAGGTGGTTCCGGTGGCTGGGATTGGTCGGGATGGAAAGAGGAGGATGGCACGGTTCTTTTGGGACCCGTGCCACCCCAAGTGGTGGCCGGATGCGGCGGCGGCGGCCCAAAAACCGCCGCTGTGAACAGTAACTCGGGGGGGGGGCTGTTCTGCGCGCAGGGAGAGAGAGAGAGAGAGAGGGAAAATCTGATTTTTATAAAAAATCCCATTTCGAAATATTTACGGTTGTGCCACTGGGTTTCTTTTGACCATATCTCTCTCGCTACAACTCCGATTCGAGCCCACTACGTGTCTATGAACTCGTCTCAGCACGACCTATCCAAAAATACAAGTCACGGTCCCAAACTCTCTCCGGTTAAAAATATGACTAAAATACCCTTAAATAATTAATTAATTAATTAATGGTTAAATTTGGGAAAATTTGGGATCGAGGTGTTACACTTCGGGGGATGAGAAAAGGATAGGGGGGAGAGAAAAGTATAATTACAACTTTAGGTGGGGCCTAGGACATCAAAGGTTTTTGTTTTTTTGATTTTTTTTTTTGGGACAAAGATTTGCAAGACTTCTTCTCTTGCATGAGGGAAAGTATAATGAGTGAGGTGGTGAGAGGTGGTATATAGAGTGGGCAAAAGGCAAAGATAGTTAATTTTAGGGATGGGTACGGTTCGGTTTGGACCGGTTTTTGCCTCAAATTAGAACTGAATTTGGTACTATTCATCCAATTTGGTTTGGTTCAGTTTTAATAAAAACATTTCAAAGCTATCTGGTTCGAGTTGAACCGGTTCCAGACCAGTTTGGTTTTGAATCGAATATTAAAATTAATTTTTCAAATTAAATTTTTAATACAAATTTCTACTGAAATTTTATTTTTTTGACTTGAAAATTAATAAATATTTAATTTCATATAAAAATAAATATTAAAGCTAGAAAAGAGAGATGTTTTGAAACTGAACTTGGATAAATATTAGTTAACTATTTTTTTTCACCTTTTTTTTTGGGTGTGGTTCGGCTCGGATTCCCGGTTTGCGGGTTTGAATGCCCACCCCTAGTTAATTTCTCTAGAGAGAGAAAAATGGTTGTTTTGGGGATGAGAAAAAGATACGGTGAGTGAGAAAAGTTTGGATAGTGGGTGATGAGAAAAAGAAAGTAGGAGAGAGAAAGGATTCACAAAATTTAGAGGGACCAAGAAAGAAACATGTTAGGTGGGTGCAAATGCAAATGGTGTATTCCTTATTATTTTGAAGTTGAAGAATGAGTAAGAGACTTGAATTGTGGGAAGGTTCTATATAATGGAGAGAGAAATGGGAATATGATTTGATATTCAACTTTAAAATAGAATTTCAAAGTTTTGCAACTTATGCTCTTTCACCAAACCATTGTCCAAACAAGCAGCATTGAAGTGGTGTGAAATCTTGTATTTTATTTATTTATTTAAAGAACAATAAATTTTCTATGTGTAAGTATTATTTGTAGTTTGATATTCATTACAATAGTTTTATGTTTTTGTTAAAGGGGTCTTTTATTATAGGTGTACATGTGATGTTGCTATGATAATATGACGGTCTTGAGAGTGTTGAGTATCTTTGTGTTACTTTTCACAATTCAAAAATATTTTTGTTTCACATTGGATGAAGATGACACATATGATGACATGGCAAAAGTTCTGAGGTTGGATTATGTTAAAGAAATGATAAAGAGTTAAAAGAAGACAATACCTTTAGCTTATGGAATGTTGGATTATTTTATCCCCCCCTGTTGTTGATTGGGCCAGGCTTGGGCTTGGGGATCTAAAGCCCGGCCTTGCCCATTTGAGCTCAAGAAAGCCCGACCAGGCCCGCCCATAAAAACTCGGTCCACAAGCTCACATACATATAAATAAATAAATATATAAAAAAACCCCAAGTTAAATGAAAGATTTAGAAAATCATTATCTATTATCATTGTAAGAACTACAAAAAAAAAAAACAAAAAAAAACAAAAAAAAAAACAAAAAGTATGGGATAAAATATGATTTTATTAATATGGCTGTTGTATAACTATATCATCATATTTATGGAAAGAGAAAAAAAAAAAGAACTATGAAGTTATGAACAAGTAAAAAAAAATGGAGACATAAACATATAGACAAATATAAATAGAGAACTATAAAAGAAAGGGAAACATAGAAAGACACCAAAACATAAGAAGAAGAAAAAAAAGAATTGACAAAAACATCCAAATAAAAAAAGACAAAATAAAGTAGGTCCATTTCGGCCCAGCCCAACCCATAGGCGTGGCTTGGGCTTTGAATTTTCTAAAAAAGCTCGGCCCAAGCCCGTTAAATTTGGGCGAGGCTAGCTTGGCCCATTGACAAGGCTCAGCTGGGAGGTGGTCTCTTCCTTTTGTAGTGAAAGGTGAGGCAAGTTGCCTTGCCTCCGTGCCAGGCGTGGGGAACCATTATGAAGGGGGAGCACGTGCAACTAGCTAGGAGAAGGCATGCGCTTGCCCTCTTGGTACTTGTGGCCTATGGGGGATCAACATGAGTGGTCCACTTGTTTGGGCATGTGAGGCCAGCTGGTGCTAACCAGTTATGGTATTAACATATGTTCAAATTTTCTATAGAATTAATAATCAACAAAGTTATCTTTACATGTGTCCCATAATCTCCTTCAGATTATGCTTTCTCCATATATTACATGTTGAGACCTTAAAAGGGTCATCATTAGGCCCGAGAGCCCATGAGTCGATGAGGGCTAGCCTGGCCATTGAGAAAAACCCCGGCCCGGCCCATTATTGAGTGGGCTAGGCTTGGAGTTAAGTGTCTAAAGCTTGGTCCGACCCATTTGAGCCCAAAAAAGCTCGACCCAGCTCGGCCCGCCCATAAAAGCCCTGCCCACAGGCTCACATACTTATAAATAAATATATAAAAAAACCAAGTTAAATGAAAGATAGAGAAAATCATTATCTATTATCATTGTAAGAACTAAAACAAATGAAGTAGGGGATAAAATATGATTATATGGAAATTGTATAACTATATCTCCATATTTATGGGAGGAAAAAAATATAGAAAGTCCATATATTTTATTGGCAGCTTCCATTAAATAGATGTTGGATACATTTGTCTCGAGAGAAGGACATTGCAACTATAGAGTTCTTGTCTATCTACGATGCAAAAGCAAAGATGTCTACATGCCTTTAGTAATATCCATAGGTCCACTCCATCATGGCAACGAAGACTTAAAACCGATGGAAGAACTCAAAAGGAGCTACCTGAAAAAGTTCCTACATACTGTCGACATACTCTTGGAGATCTACATGAAGAAGATGAAAGATCAAGAAGAAGAAGGGCATGAAACAATGAAGCTCCACAAGTTGAAATGTCATTGAGTTCAATAGCGAGGACTTCGTACAAATCATGATGGTTGATGTGGCCTGATTTTGCTGAAGTTATGTGGTCACCGTTTCAACACATTTGGAGTGGAAGACCACGATAGCATCTCTAGCAAGTCCTGGATAATAAATTATATTATGCCAGACATGCTCAAGTTGGAAAATCAAGTACCATTTTGTATCCTTGAGGATCTTCTTAAACTACATAGAACTGCAGCCGCTGCCAACAGTAACAGTACTTATGTTATTCATTCGGTGATGGAACTCGCCTTTGAGTTCATCAATATGACATTTGGTTCGACGAGCATCGTACATAATGTAGGGATGCTAGGTTCTTCAAGTCTGAAAGTAGAACACTTTACTGCATTTCTAAGACTATTTTATCTCCCCAAGGACTCACATATTATTAATATAAGAAGGGAAGTGAAAGCTGCAAGTGCACCGAGCATCACCAAACTACAAATGGCTGGAGTGAAAATTGTGTGGGGATCAAGCACAAGCTTATCTGCCATACGATTCGTGGATGAAATTCCAGAAATTCCATATAAATAAATATTAAAAAAATCAAGTTTAATGAAAGATGGAGAAAATCATTATCTATTATCATTGTAAGAACTAAAAAAAATGAAGTAGGGGATAGAATAACATGATTTTATTAATATGGCGGTTGTATAACTATATCTTCATATTTATGAAGAAAAAAAAAACTATGAAGTTATGAACAAAGAAAAAAAATGGAGACATAAACATATAGACAAATGTATATATAGAACTATGAAAAAAAAAGAAAAAAAAAAAAAAGAAGGAAGAAGAGCAACATAGAAACACAGCAAAACATAGAAAAAAAAATAAAGAATTGACAAAAAAAATAAAGACAAAATAAAGTAGGCCCATTTCAGCCCAGCCCATTGGGCTTAACCCGACCCAGCTCGATGGGCTTTCTTAAGCCTACCCCATGAGTCGGGCTTGAGCTTCGAATTATCTAAAAAAGTCTAGCCCGGCCTGGCCCTTATTTTTTCTCTCCTCTTTAAAGTTCGGCTTGGCTTCACCTATTGACGAGGCCTGGTTAAAAGTACGCAAAATGTCATAGCAAAATGCTCGATATTAAACTCCCCACTTTTCAATGTTTTAATTAAAAAATAATTTCAGCATAAATGCATTTAGTTTGGATGAATTAAATTCTAATTTTTCTAATTTTTCAAACATTTTTCTTCTCAACTGAAGTTCACACGAGTTGAAATGAGGAGGAGAAGAGCAAGAAACAATGAAGCTCCACGAGTTGAAATGTCATTGAGTTCAGTAGCGAGGACACTTCATACAAATCATGATGGTTGATGCCGCATTCGTGATAGAGATTTTGTTAAAGTTATGTGGTCACCGTTTCAACACATTGGAGTGGAAGACCAAGATAGCATCTCTAGCAAGTCCTGGATAATCAATTATATATTACACCAGACATGCTCAAGTTGGAAAATCAAGTACCATTTTGCATCCTTGGGGATCTTCTTGAACTATATAGAAATATAGCCGATGCCAACAGAAACAGTACTTATGTCATTCCTTCGTTGAAGGAACTCGCCTTTGAATTCACCAATATGACATTTGGTTCAACGAGCATCGTACAAAATGTGGGGACACTAGGTTCTTCAAGTTTGAAAGTAGAACACTTTATTGCGTTTCTAAGACTATTTTATCTCCCTAAGGACTCACATATTATTAATATAAGAGGGGAAGTGAAAGTTGTAACTGCACCAAGCATCACCGAACTACAAATGGCTGGAGTGAAAATTGTGTGAGGATCAAGCACAAGCTTATCTGCCAGCGATTTGTAGACGGAATTCTAGAAATTCCAAAATTACTGATCCACAATGGAAGTGAGCTTTTGTGTAGAAATATTGTTGCCTATGAGCAATGTCATGGCTGCTCTTCTTACGTAAACAGTTATTTTTCCATCTTGGATGATTTTGTGAACGTACCAATGGATGTACAGTTGCTTGTTAAGAAAAGAATTTTTGTAAATATGCTAAGCGACCATAATGAGGTTTCTACTCTGATTAACGACCTTGACAAAGAGGTTGTCATCTCAGATTCTATTTTGGAAGTGCTCGTGAGGAGTTGGACCGCTACTTGAAAAGCCCGTGGATCAAATGGAAATACACTTTGAAGAGACATTTTTTCAATTCCCCTTGGGCAACAAAGGAGATGATTACATTCAATATCATTATGATGTTGATTATCATCCAAATGGTCTACTCAATCATTAAATGGTAAGTTTAAATAGTAATATCCATAAATATTCTTTAGTGATTTTAGTAATATAATATTATTAACTTAATATTTCCAATTCAATTTGCATGCAGCAAAGATTATGGAATTGGAGCTAACCTTTCATCCATCCAATGGAAATAGGTCCTTAGGCAAGCCAGTAAAGCAGCTCATGATCAATCTGAAAGGCGGCCTTCATGTAGGGGTCATCATTTAGTCCATAATTTCAAGGGCTGATGGGGCCCTCTCGGCTCATCAAGAAAAAGCCCGGGTTGACCCATTGTGTGCTATGGACTAGGCTTGGGCTTGGGTGCCTAAAATCCAGCCCAGCTTATAGATGCGGCCCGTTTGAACCCATAAAGGCCCGGCCTGGCCCGACTATAAAAGCCTAGCCTGCAAGCCCGCATATATGAATGTTGCGGCAAACCCAAGCTCAATACCTCTATGTTTTTGTTTCGTTGTTATAAAGGCAATGCGTGCTGCAAACCAAAGCCCAACTCTTTGGTTTTTTTGCCTTTCCAATCAATATAAAGGGGATTATTAGTTAGAATCTCTCTGGTTTAAACCTAGCCGCATTGCAATTACTTCGCTATATCTTCCTTCTCTCTCCGCATTGATCACTCTTTACAATCAATCCACACAGCCCTTCTAGGGTCTTTTCTTCTCACGCTTTTTTGATGAGAAAGGTAGGAAGAGAGACAAGAGAAAGGTACGTATGATAATGTTTTCGATGATTCGAAGTTTGCGATTGAAGTTGAGAGGGAAGACTCATCTTTGTTTTTAGTTTTAAATTTTAGATTTGGTATCTTGTTCTTTGAATTATTTTTTAATATTCGTATATATATATATTTGTATATTAATTTGTATGTCAGATTGATTTACGATTTCTTGAAGTTAATGCTCTTGGAAGGAAGAATGAGGTTGATTTGTCTTTTACTGGTTAAAAGTGACCAACTTTGATTCTTGGGATTCAACCATTTGATTTATGCGTTCCCCATATCCTTCTATTTGTTTGTATGAGTTGTGGCCGGTGACCATATCTATTAAGGAATTGATCCATTAAACGAGTGTGCCTCTGTTGGCATCCAAGGAATTGCTTCCATTATGAAACTAACCGAACATCTCATTCGTCAAATGGGTAAACACAAAACTCATAACCACATGACAATTATCATCTCATCATGTGGTTAATTCTTGATTACATTCACACAGTACCATTTCTAGACTTTCTAGTATCACTGCTTTTGCTGAAAACACACCATTTTTGTGTGAAAGAAAACACAAAAGTCAAAACCACATAACAAATATTTCCATTCACACAGTAAAGTTTCTAAATCTATTAGTATCACTGCTTTTGCTGAAAACACACCATTTTTCATGAAATAAAACACAAAACTCAGAACCAAATGACAAATGTCATCTCATCATGTGTTTAAATTAAAAATCAATTTCGGTATATGTGTATTTAATTTGGATGAATTAAATTCTAATTTTTCGAACATTTTTCTTCCCAACTGAAGGCCGGCCCACTCAATAACGGGCCGGGCTTGGACTTGAGTGTCTAAAGCTCGGCCCAGCTAGTTTGAGCCCAAAAAAGTCCAGCTTGGCCCACGGGGTCACACACATATAAATATATACATACATATACACAGTCCCGATCTCTTGGACCACAGGAGTCCAAGAGATTGTGGTCACTCACCGTTGGATATTAATCCAATAGTTCAAAATGATATATATAAATGCAATATGACAAAAATGATTATTACCCGATTCAAGTCAACCGTTGAATTTACATCCAACGGTGAGTGACCATAAATCTCTTGGACTACAGGGGTCCAAGAGATCAGGACTATACATATACATATATACACCATTGGATGTAAGTTCAATAGTTCACTCACTCTTGCACTCCTTTTAAATTTTTTTTTTCAACAATTGGATTAATATCCAATGGTGGGTGACCACAATCTCTTGGACTCCTATGGTCCAAGAGATCGGGACTGTATATATATATATATATATATATATATATATATCTATTACCATTGTAAGAAACAAAAAAAATGAAGTAGGGGATAAAATATGATTTTATTAATATGGCGGTTGTATAATTATATCTTCATATTTATGGGAAGAAAAAAAAAAACTATGAAGTTATGAACAAAGAAAAAAATGGAGACATAAACATATAGACAAATGTAAATATAGAACTATGAAAAAAAGAGAAAAATAAAAACACAACAAAACATTGAAAAAAGAATACAGAGCCCATTATTTTTTCTCTTCTCTTTAAAACCCAACCCAGCCTGGCCCATTGATGAGGCCAAGTTAAAAGTAAGCGAAATGTCATAGACAAAATGCAAGATATCAAACTCCCCACTTTTCTATGTTTTAATTAAAAATTAATTTCAGTATATATGCATTTAATTTGGATGAACTACATTCTAATTTTTCTTATTTTTCAAACATTTTTCTTCTCAACTGAAGCTCACACGAGTTGAAATGAGGACGAGAAGGGCAAGAAATAATGAAGCTCCACGAGTTGAAATGTCATTGAGTCAGTAGTGAGGACTACGTACAAATCATGATGGTTGATGCCACCATCGTGACAGATTTTGTTGAAGTTATGTGGTCACCATTTCAGCACATTGGAGTGGAAGACAACGATAGCATCTCCAGCAAGTCCTAGATAATAAATTATATTACGCTAGACATGCTCAAGTTGGAAAATCAAGTACCATTTTGCATCCTTGGGGATCTTCTAGAACTACATAGAACTGCAGCCGCTGCCAACAGTAACAGTACTTATGTCATTCCTTCGATGAAGGAGCTCGCCTTTGAGTTCATCAATATGACATTTGGTTGGATGAGCATCGTACAGAATGTGGGGATGCTAGGTTCTTCAAGTTCGAAAGTAGAACACTTTATTTCGTTTCTAAGACTATTTTATCTCCCCAAGGACTCACATATTATTAATATTGGAGGGGAAGTGAAAGTTGTAAGTGAACCGAGCATCTTGGAACCACAGATGGCTAGAGTGAAAATTGTGTGGGGATCAAGCACAAGCTTATCTACCATATGATTCGTGGGAAGAATTCTAGAAATTCCAAGATTATTGATCCACAATGGCAGTGAGCTTTTGTTTAGAAATATTGTTGCCTTTGAACAATGTCATGGCTGCTCTTCTTACGTAAACAGTTATCTTTCCATCTTGGATGATTTTGTAAATGTACCAATGGATGTGGAGTTTCTTGTTAAGAAAAGAATTTTTATAAATGTGCTAAGCGACCACAATGAGGTGTCTACTCTGATTAACGACCTTGGCAAAGAGGTTGTCATCTCATACTTCTATTTTGGAAGTGTTCGTGAGGACTTGGACTGCTACTTGAAAAGGTCGTGGATAAAATGGAAATCCACTTTGAAGAAACATTTTTTCAATTCCCCTTGGGCAACAAAGGAGATGAATACATTCATTATTGTTTTGGTGTTGACTATCATCTAAATGGTCTACTCAATCATTAAATAGTAAGTTTAAATAATAATATCCATAAATATTCTTTAATGATTTTACTAATATAATATTATTAACTTAATATTTCCAATTGAATTTGCATACAGGAAAGATTATGGAATTGGAGCTAACTTTTCATCCATCCAATGAAAATGGGTCCCAAGGCAAGCCAATAAAGCAACTGATGATCAATCCGAAAGGAGGCCTTCATGTAGGGGTCATTATTCGGCCCATGAGCTCATGCACTAATGAGGGCCTGTCCGGACCATCCAGAAAAAGCTTGGGCCAACCTATTGTGGGCCATAGACTAGGCTTGGGTTTGGTTGTCTAAAGTCCACCCCAGCCCATAAGCCCTGTCCCTTTGAGCATAAAGGCCCGCCCTGGCCCGACCATAAAAATCTACCAACCCTTCTAGGGTCTTTTCTTCTCATGCTTCTGTGTTGAGAAAGGTAGGAAGAGACACAAGAAGGCCCAGCCCGTTTGAGTAAAGCGCATAGAATTCAGTGTGGTGACGTGAAGAAAGGGAATTATGTAGTCATTTAGTGCTCGACCAGTAGTGGGGTGAACTGTTTTTCTCCTTTTAAGAAGGATCGTTTTGATGGGCGTCGGGGTAAGTGTTTTTTTTTTTTTTTCCTTTTAGATACAATTGATATATATATATATATAAGTTATGATAATTCCGAAAATCACTCATTTTCTTTCCCCCTTTTGTTTTCTTATCATTTTCTCTCTTCTCAATTAATATCCTGCAAAACCTCACGATTACCTATGTGTTTCTCTCTCTCTCTCTCTCTCCCCCCCTTTTTTTTGGCTTATAAGATTTAACTTTTTTTCATTATGATTCTTAATAACATTAAAAAATATATGGCAAAAGATAGTTTGCTTGCAGTTCATTGTGTGTGTGTGGGTCGAGAGTTATAATCCATGTATAACTGTAACAACCCAAAGAATATGCAGTAAAAAAAAAGAAAAAAAACAAAGTTAGAGATGGAGAAGAAAAAAAAAATCAGAAACATGTAAAGCTTTAGAAGAAAGAGGAGGAGGATGGGAAAGTCATTAACTGAAGAATTCTAGAGGATAGAGAACGACGAAATAGGAAGATTTGATAAAACATTGATTGAGGATAGAGAAATAAGAAAGAGAAAGTCAATTAATAATTATTTTCAATATATATTTTTCTTAAAAATATATAATTAGTTTAGTTAATCTTAGCCATTCAATCCATTTCAATCTAATGGTTGAAAACTTGTGTCAAAACTTGTGTAAAAAAATATAGTGCCATGGAAGATTATTTTGATCAAAACAAACAAAATTGAAAAATAGGCTTTTGAATTCTCACTTTCTAAATAATTGAAAGTTTTAGTTTCGTAACATTTAGTTAAATCAATTGTTTATTAAAGGATTATTTTGTTTTTTCCCTACTGTATTTACATTTTTTTTTTCCCTACTGGATATGTGTCTCAAGGTTTATTTGCAGTACACGATATATATGTTGTTCAAATTTTCGGTACAATTAATAATCAACAAAGTTTTGTGTAGATGTGTCCCATAATCTCCTTAAGTTTATGCTTTCTCCGTATATTATGTGTTGGAAAGTTAAAAGTAAGCAAAATGTCATAGCAAAATTTTAGATATTAAACTCCCCACTCTAGGTTTTAATTAAAAATTAATTTCAGTATATATGCATTTAATTTGGATGAATTAAATTCTAATTTTTCGAACATTTTTCTTCTCAACTGGACCTTAGCCCGTTATTGAGTGGGTCAGGCTTGGACTTATTGTCTAAAGCTCAGCTGGGCCCGTTTGAGCCCAAGAAAGTCCAGCTGGGCCCCCGGGCTCACATACATATAAATATATATAATTAAGTTTAATGAAAGATGGAGAAAATCATTATGTATTACCATTGTAAGAATTTAAAAAAATGAATTAGGAGATAAAATATGATTTTATTAATATGGCGGTTGTATAACACTATCTTCATATTTATGGGAAAAAAAAAACTATTAAGTTATGAATAAAGAAAAAAATGGAGACATAAACATATACACAAATGTAAATATAGAACTAAGAAAAAAAGAGAAATAGAGAAACACAGCAAAACATAGAAAGAAAAAAAAAATTGCCCATTATTTTTACTCTTCTCTTTAAAAACCAACCCGGCCTGGCTCATTAATGAGGCCAAGTTATAAGTAAGCAAAATGTCATAGACACAATGCGAGATACTAAACTCCCCACATTTCTATGTTTTAATTAAAAATTAATTTCAGTATATATGCATTTAATTTGGATGAATTAAATTCTTATTTTTCTTATTTTTTGAACATTTTTATTCTCAATTGAAGCTCACACGAGTTGAAATTAGGAGGAGAAGGGCAAGAAACAATGAAGCTCCACGAGTTGAAATGTCATTGAGTCAATAGCGAGCACTTCTTTCAAATCATCATGGTTGATGCCACCTTCCTGATAGAGATTTTGTTGAAGTTATGTGGTCCCTGTTTCAACACATTGGAGTGGAAGACCACAATAGCATCTCTAGCAATTCCTAGATAATAAATTATATTACGCCAGACAAGCTCAAGTTGGAAAATTAAGTACCATTTCGCATCCTTGAGGATCTTCTAGAACTACATAGAACTGTAGCCG
Organism: Prunus dulcis; assembly: GCF_902201215.1. NCBI lineage: Eukaryota > Viridiplantae > Streptophyta > Magnoliopsida > Rosales > Rosaceae > Prunus > Prunus dulcis. Next base: position 15,790,506 of record NC_047653.1, on the reverse strand, counting down.
CTGCCAACAGTAACAGTACTTATGTCATTCCTTCGATGAAGGAACTCGCCTTTGAGTTCATCAATATGACATTTGGTTGGAGGAGCATCGTACAAAATGTGGGGATGCTAGGTTCTTCAAGTTTGAAAGTAGAACACTTTATTTCGTTTCTAAGACTATTTTATCTCCCCACGGACTCACATGTATTAATATTGGAGGGGAAGTGAAAGTTGTAAGTGCATCGAGCATCTCCGAACTATAGATGGCTGAAGTGAAAATTGTGTGGGGATCAAGCACAAGCTTATCTGCCATATGATTTGTGGACAGAATTCTAGAAATTCCAAGATTACTGATCCACAATGGCAGTGAGCTTTTGTTTATAAATATTGTTGCCTTTGAGCAAAGTCATGGCTGCTCTTCTTACGTAAACAGTTATCTTTCCATCTTGGATGATTTTGTGAACGTACCGATGGATGTGGAGTTTCTTGTTAAGAAAAGAATTTTTATAAATGTGCTAAGTGACCACAATGAGGTGTCTACTCTGATTAACGACCTTGGCAAAGAGGTTGTCATCTCAGACTTCTATTTTGGAAGTGTTCGTGAGGACTTGGACCGCTACTTGAAAAGGCCGTGGATAAAATGGAAATCCACTTTGAAGACACATTTTTTTCAATTCCCCTTGGGCAACAAAGGAGATGAATACATTCATTATCGTTTTGGTGTTGACTGTCATCTAAATGGTCACTCAATCATTAAATAGTAAATTTAAATAATAATATCCATAAATATTCTTTAATGATTTTAGTAATATAATATTATTAACTTAGTATTTCCAATTGAATTTTCATGCAGGAAAGATTATGGAATTGGACCTAACTTTTCATCCATCCAATGGAAATGGGTCCCTAGGCAAGCCAATAAAGTAGCTCATGATAAATCTGAAAGTAGGCCTTCACGTAGGGGTCATCATTCGGCCCGTGAGCTCATGGGCTAATGAGGGCATGCCCGGATGATCGAGAAAAAGCCTGGGCCAACCTATTGTGGGCCATGGACTAGGCTTGGGTTTGGTTGTCTAAAATCCAGCACAGCCCATAGGCCGTGCCCCTTTGAGCCCATAACGGCCCGGCTTGGCCCGACCATAAAAATGCGGCAACCCTTCTAGGTTCTTTTCTTCTCATGCTTCTTTGATAAGAAGGGTAGGAAGAGACACAAGAAGGCCCAGCCCGTTTGAGTAAAGAGCATAGAATTCAGTGTAGTGACATGAAGAAAGTGAATTATGTAGTCATTTTGTGCTCCACCAGTAGTGGGGGTGAACTGTTTTTTTCCTTTTAAGAAGGATCGTTTTGATGGCCGTCGAGGTAAGTGTTTTTTTTTCCTTTTAGATACAATTGACATATATATATATATATATATATATATATATGAGTAATGCTATTTGGACACACAACATTGACCACCTTAACTGACCACCTTATGTAGCAACTGATGTGTCATGCCATGTCAATTAATGAATGTTGCCATGAGGCCACTCACTAGGAATGCTAGGGACTTTTAATTTGTTTTTTAATTGACATGGCAGACACATCAGTTGCTACATAAGGTGGTCAGTTAAGGTGGTCAATGTTGTGTACTATATATATATGGAGGCGGATCCATGGCTCTATGTTTTTTACACAAGTTTTGACACAAATTTTCAACCATTACATTAGAAAGGATTAAATGGTTGAGATTATGTTTCATTAATTACTTAAATTAAATTAAATCTCTAATGCTAAGTAAATTTCATTTTTATTTATTAGTTATGATAATTCCGAAAATCACTCATTATCTTTCCCCCTTTTGTTTTCTTATCATTTTCTCACTTCTCAATTAATATCCCATGAAACCTCACCATTACCTCTCTCTCTCTCTCCAACATCTTAATGGCTTGCAAGATTTAGCTTTTATTCATTATGATTCGTAATAACATTAAAAAATATATGGCAAAAGATAGTTTGCTTGCAGTTCATTGTGTGTGTGTGGGTCGAGAGTTATAATCCATGTATAACTGTAACAACTCAAA
>NC_047653.1:15763705-15782831 GCF_902201215.1 Prunus dulcis | reverse complement strand
TCATTGAATCACGAAGTGGCGTCTCGTTTAACACAACGTCCGAACCCGTTGGAATAATTATGAAGCGTTTACAATATTTCACCACCTCCCAACATTCATGATGGTTGAAACTTTTTTTGCCACTCCAGGTAGCACCGAACCACATTTGTGCTTGAATAATCTATTTAACAAAAAAATGGAAATGCAAGAAATATTACAAATATATTGGATATGCAAGTAACAAAAAAATTAATAATGGATATGCAAGAAATATGAACAAAATATTGAAAATGCAAGAAATATTAACAAAATATTTAAAATGCAAGAAATATGAACAAAATATTTAAAATGCAAGAAATATGAACAAAATATTTAAATTGCAAGAAATGCTAACAAAATATTGATAATGCAAGAAATATGAACAAAATATTTATAATGCAAGAAATATTAACAAAATATTGAAAATGCAAGCAATATTAACAAAATATATATATTAGGAGATTAAACTTAATAAAACAAAAATTATAAAATGCTTACCTCGTTAGTACGATTTTCCCCGCTTCTATAGTTGTCCATCGCTTTTGCTAGGGCAGCTCTCCATTTTCCCAACTCTTTATTGAGAATTTTCCACCTACTGGATAATGCCATCTCCGTACGAGTAGACCCCGAAATTTTTTCACAAAATTCGGCATGAATTTTTTTCCACATATGAAAAAATTTCATCTCATTGCCGGACACGGGACAATGACAAATTTGGAGCCAAGCCTTACACAAGGAAACATCTTCCATGGTGCTCCAAGCCCCTCCGGTTTCGATAGAAGAAGCCATAAAAATATGAAATCAAAATACTAGATGAAAAAGAGGAAAATGTTGAGTAAAGAGGGAATAATAGTAGAAGTATAATGAAATGTATGAGGATTGGTGTTGAAAGTGAAGGGTATTGATAGCTATTTATAGAAGAAAAAAAAATCAGAATTTTTTAGAATTTTTTAAAAAAATTTACGATTTTTTTGGCCCAAAAAAGCCTCAGCCGTAGGATGGATGCATAGATGCTGATCGGAGGGCTGGGGAGGCGACACATGGCGCGCTGGTTCAAATTTTTTTACCGTTGGAGCGTGACGCGAGGGCTGACGTCAGCGACCACGGGCTGGAGCTCGGGCTCGTCTCGCCTTCGGGCTGGCCCGAGTTCGTGGATCCCACACCCCCCCGGGCTTGGGCTAGCGGTGGAACGAAATTTTTTTGTTTTTTTCCCCTCGACTCGGGCTGGGCCCTTCCTGGTGGAATGGCTCTTATAGCAAACGAAGGCAATTTGAACTAGGGCCCCTTCTAGCATTGAGAACAATACCAAATTGTTAATTAGTTAATTACAAATCTTGTTCAAAGACACCGGTCATTTATTATAGGAATTCTTATTATTTTTGTGATAATATAAACTAGGGTTAATCGTTTTACTAGTCCTTGAATTTAGACTCGATTTGTATTTGAGTCCCTCAATTTCCAAAATCATTCCCGTGGTCCTTCAACTTCATTTTCATTATGACAAATTGTTCTATTGTCAATTTTGTTAACTTTTTCTGTTAAATGCAGGGGCAAAATGTCATTTTTATATTAAAACAAAAAAATAAATAAAAAAATCATATCTTTAAAATAACAATAAAAGAAAATCAAATAAAAAACCAACAATAAATAAATAAATAAAGTTTGGGGGGAGTAGAAATCAGGATAGAGGGGGAGAGAGAGAGAGTTTAATTTTAATTTTTTATTCATATTTTAATCAATTTAATACAAAAATACCATTTTTCCCCTGTAGTTAACAAAAAAGTTAACAAAATTGACGGCAGAACCATTTGTCCGAATGAAATTGAAGCTAAAGGACCATGAGAACTATTATGAAAAATGAGGGAATTAAATGCAAATCGGGTCTAAGTTCAGGGACTAATAAAATGATTAACCCATACAAACTAATATGTAGGTTTAGTATTTACTCTAGGGGGTTAATCGTTTTATTAATCACTGAATTTGGACCTGATTTGCATTTGAGTACCTTAATTTCCAAAATGATTCAAATGGTCCTTTAACTTTAGTTTCGTTTGGACAAATAGTCCTACCGTCAATTTTGTTAACTTTTTCTGTTAAATGCAGGGGCAAAATGGTATTTTTATATTAAAACAAAAAAAATGAATAAAAAATCATATCTTTAAAATAACAATAAAAGAAAATCAAACGAAAAACCAACAAAAAAATAAAAATAAAACTAAAGTTTGGGGGGAAGTAGAAATCGGGATAGAGGGGGAGAGAGAGAGTTTAATTTTAATTTTTTAGTTTTTCTAATTTTTATTCATATTTTAATCAATTTTGATACAAAAATACCATTTTGCCCCTGCATTTAACAGAAAATTTAACAAAATTGACGACATGACTATTTGTCCTAACGAAACTAAAGTTAAAAGATCACGGGAACCATTTTGGAAATTGAGGTACTCAAATGCAAATCGGATATAAATTCAGGGACTAATAAAACGATTAACCCTTACTCTAGGCATGTATACTAAAACCTATTTGGGAGTGCTGTTGAAAATGCTAAAAACGTTTTTTGACAACTACAAGTGCTTCTGACAACGTTTGGAGGGAAAATTTAAAAACATTTTCCGAAGAAGCATTTGCTATGTGCTTCTTTAGGAAACACTCCCAAGTGCTTTTTCAGTAAGCACTTGAATTTGTTATGAAAATTGAAGATTTTTATAATAAAAATGCTTTTGTTAGAAGCACTTACAGCAGAAGTACTTCCTAGAGAAGCAGTCCCAAACGAGCTATAATATATTACCACTTATATGTACAATGATTATATTAACTTTTAAAGGCCTAATCATTTTATAGATTATAAGTGAAGCATGCGTTTCTAGTATATAGCACCATATGTAATTAATTGTAGGACTTTTCACATATAAGCCCATAAATGGGAGTTCAAATCTTCTGTTCCCATTTTCTGTCCCCTCTTTGTATCCCATTTAGAATTTTGACACCTATTTAACACCACTTAACCCAGTCTTAACAGTGTGAACCTTCCCAACAAAAAAATAAAAATAAAAAAAAGACTACAAACTCTCCTCTGCCACACCCCTTCAACTTCACCATTTTTGGTTTTCATCTTCATTGCTGATGATTATTGACCTTCGACCGTTTCCACTCAGGGATGGACCCAGTATTTTAAAATGGGGTGGGCTAAATTTAGGTACTAAGCAGATAGAAACCTCAATAATACTATGTGATTTCGTTGATAACAAAAACAAAAAAAGAAACAAAAACAAAAACAAAAACAAAAAACAAACGCAAGAACAATAAAATCAATTACAAATCCTATTTGATAATTCATAACTCATTAACTGAAACTGATGCCCCAATTCCAATTCCTAATTGATAATTCATAAGTGTCAATTGCAAATCCTAATTGATACTTCATAAACTCCGAAAAAATCCTCAAATTAAAGCATCAAGAAATTGAGAGAAGCTTACATAACGAATATAGAAACTTGGTTCACTTAAATCTTGAAGGTTAGTGCAGCAGCAACAAGAGCGTTTTTCTTTGTTGAATTTTATTATGATTAAGGTTTCAAGCCTTCAATCACTGGAGGATTTTTTGGAGAAACTGGAATATGCCCCTCCGTTACTGCCCACCATCTGTTCGATTATTTCCTCCAAAGAAGCTCCAGGTAGCAGCTTCTTTGTGCAGGCTGCAGTGCGCAGGGCTGCTTGGTTTCTTTTTTTTAAGTGATATGTTCAAAACGCATAGTTTTGGTGCAAGTAAAACCAAATAATAATAATAATAATAAAATAAAAAGAAAGGGCCAATAGCTAGCAATGGTTGACACCCCTTCCACAAATGAGTTTCAATTGAAATTGGATACCCCAAATAAACCCTATCATCCCCAACTCTTAACCCTATACTTCCACACCTGAACCACCATTACCCACACCGGCCAACTTCCCAACCACATTCCTTTTTTCTCAATCCTCCTTTGCCTCCCTCATCCATTAGCTTTTCTTTTTGCGCGTTTTTCATTATCATTGACTATCTCTCTCTCTCAAATTGGTACAAATAAATTTCATTACATTCATTAAGCAATGAAACCCTGAAAGGATCTCTCTTCCCCTCTGTATTTTTTGATTCATGTAGTAGAAACCCATTTGTTTTTAAAGGCAAAAGAAGCGTTGTGAAGTGAGCATAAGATGGATTTCTCTTTATGCTTTAATTAATTAGATGGATTTGGGTTTTGGTTAATTGGTTGAGTTTTGGTTTTGGTTATTTTGTATAGATTTTTTCAATTTATTTATTTGTATATATTTTTAGTTTTTAATTAATTAATAAAGATTGTTGTGGTTTGATTAAAGCTTGTTAGTTTGTATATAATTAACACGGTGAATTTGTTAATATGATTAATATGGTGTTTTAGCCTTTTAAATATCGTTTAAATTATCATGGTATTTGGTTTTTTTATATTTTTTTAAAACTTTTTAACCTTTGAAATATTAATAATATATTAAGTCTATAGATTAAAATATAATGTAACAACCCGATCCTAGATTAATCTTTAGTTATTAATTTATTCTGAGAAAATATAATTTTGCCCCTATATAAATTATGAGAGAAAATGGTGACTTGTTGATCGGGGAGACTTTGGTAAAATTGTTACATCTCGGTCCGAAAAGGTGTTAAAATAATTAAAGTAAGAATAAATTTAAATGGAATAATTTTAAATGAGGAATAAATTGAAACAAACATTAAAATAAAAGGATTTGAATTAATTAAGGTTTTTGAGAAATTAAAATATTATTTAATATTAAGAAGGGGCAAAAAGGTCATTTTGAGTTCAGGAAGGAAATTAGAAATTTCAATTGGACTATTGCGTAGAGCACGTCGAAACGGGTCCGTAGACACGTAGTGGACTCGAATCGGGATTGTAACGAAGAAATGACGATTAAAGGAAGTTCAGTGGCATAACCGTAAATAATTCGAAGTTCAGTTTTTTAAAAATCCAGATTTTCTGCAGTTTGGCAGCTCGAACAGCTGACTTCCAAAGGTGATATCTCTCAACGCCGGCCACCAATTGAAGGAAGACCAGTCCCATTAGAACCACCATACTTCCCTCTTCGAGTTCCAGCTCATCTAAGACTTTATCCGCCATCTTGGTCGCCGGAAACCGCCATGAAACAGGGCTGTTTGGACAGTTTTTGACGGAATTTCGTGGAGCTCGTTCGGCCACCTCCGGCCACCATTTTCTTCTAATTTGGTATGTTTTTCCATCCTTTTCATGTGTTCTAGCTGATGGTTTGGTAAGAATTGATCAATTTCTAGTGTAGGCAACTCGATTTGTAACCCAAAATTTGGCCGGATTTCGGGATGAGATTCTGGCCACTTCCGTTCATTTTTCGAGGTAGGTCCAAGAACAAAAGTAGTTCCCAATAGGGTGTTATACCTAGGATAGGAGTTTGGGCTGGAGGTTTGGAGTATTTCCTGCTGCCGAAAATTGATCAAGTCACCCACGCGCTGCCAGTTTGTGTGGCGGTGCGTGGGCTGCATAGTGAGGTCACTCTTAGTCCTAGAATGATCCTCGTTTTGTTACGAAAGCACAGGAATTCATGGATCTCAATTTGGACAACGTTTGAGCCCCGATCGGATCTCGCATATTGTGTGATTTCTGGGTTTGATTCATTTGAACCGTTGGATCATAGTTATAATTATATATGTCAAGCTAGACAATTCCCGAATAGTGTAGGATTCAACAGATCGGGAATCGGAGTCCCGAATACTCCGAAAAGGCCAACCCTAGGGCTAGGTTTATAGTGACCGTCTGATCGTACGATCGTAAGTAGTTTGACTGTCCGATCGAGACCAAACTCTCGAGACATCTGTCCTAGACATGTTAAGACCTCTAGGAACTCTCAGACCAGAATCTTGAGGTAGTGGACCCCACGGGGTCCCGGGTTGACTTTTTGGGGACTTATCGCTTTTTGAGTCCCGTGACACTTCTAGGCCGTTCTAATCATTGGAAAGGCTTACATATGCTCGAGAATGACTTCAAATACAATGCACGCACTTCTAGGAGCCCAGGCCAGGACTTTGGATTAAATAACGAGGATGAGCTCCATGTGATATGTTTGAGCCTTTAGAAAGCTCATGCACGTGCGAGTGTTCACTTGGTTTAGTTGTAGTTCTAATTTCCTGATTTTATGTGATTTCGAGATGAGTATTTAATTATCTGTTTATTTATCACCTGTTTATATATGTTTATATGGTTAATTGTGTGGTAGGAGTATAAATATAATATTGGAATGGTATGCTAAGCAGAGATCGAGATAGTTAATAAACTAGCCAAGTATTTAGTGTGTATATATATTTAGTAGTTGAAAAGGATGAATCTTAGCTTTTGGCTTTTATCAGATTATGATATATATATATATGTGTATATATTTTAAGTTTAGTTGAGAACCAATCTATTTAAAGTTTATATAAATGATGAGTTATGGTTTTCAAACCCACCGCGAGGGTACCCCCCAGTTGCCTTGAGACAGTTTGTTATTTTGATGATGCCCCATGAGTTTCGAGGACGCCTGAATCCTGCAGTGCGAGGATTGTGGGTCAGATTGAAGTGTTATCTTTGAGACCTGTGAAGAATGCGGCTCGGTTAACTTTATGGTTCTAGAGACCTATGAGGATGGAATTGACGGACTAACATTGGAATTGACGGATTATTATTAGAATTGATGGATATATGGAATTGACGGATCAGAAATGGGGGTACGCCTAGGTGGAGAGAATTTAAGTTCTGAGATGCTTTTAAACTAAATTGAGGATTTTATACAGTTACCATTATTTTCTTAAGCGTCACATTTGTTTTACAAGCGATAATGGAAATATATATAGATTCTAATCAAGTTATTGATATATATATATATATATTATTTATGAACTTTACGTGAGTTCATACAAGGGTGTTTGGAACTTATAATCTTTAACTTATGTTATTTTATTTTATTATGTTCATTTATCTTTATCATGCATTATTTTATATAGTATTAAATATCTTGAGTTTTTTTAGCATATTTTGCCCTACGAGTCTTAGAGTTATGCAGACCGTGAGAGCGAGGATTGCAGACCAGGTTGACCAGATGTCTACTAGTCCAGTGAGGATTACAGGTCAGGACGTGTCACCATTGGTGTTACGAGGAATTGATGGTTATGGCTTTCCAAGCATGATTACTTGATATAAATGCTTTTATTTCTTCTTTTGATTATATATTGCTATGTGAGAAATGCCAGGAAGTTTGAAATAGAGAGCTGAGATGAAATATGAGAACTAGAGTGGTTTTGCAATTAAAGAACTACGTGTGGCTTGATCTCTTAGTAAGGGTACGTAGGCAGCCTATGGTTATAAGGTGCAGCTACTAGTTAGAATGCTTGAGATTACCAATGCAATAGTGTTGTTTTGAAAGTTGAGATGAATTTTATTAGCAGATTGTTCATTTGATTTATGGCAACCTGAGACCAGAATATTATGATGCTTAATTTGTTTGGATATAATTGAATGCATGCTGAACGATTGAGTTATATAAATGTTTGATGACAGGTGAAAATTTTGGGGAATGAGTAAATTACAGGGGAAAATCTGCCGCATTTTTCGGCAGAAGATAATATTATTTTAAAAGTGGATTTTTAGTTAGAAGGGCAGTTTGGTCTTTGTGCCCGGTATTAGCCAGGTGTCAGATACTCACAGGATTCGGCTCGAAATTCAAAGTGGAATTTAGGTCGAGTCCTGTCATATAAAGTCTCATCATTCTTCCGGCAATTGTGCACTAACTAACCATGGTGCATTATATTAATAATATATTAAATCAATAGATTAAATTATAAAGTTAAACATTTTTCAACAAATTATGGGGAAGATTCTTGAAAACCTTGTATATGGTGTTGGACATTTCTCAGTGTAAATTAAAAGTACACGATTATCATTATAGAAATAAGCATATAATTTCTTATTACCACATCCTACAATTAAAAAACTGCTTCAGTTCGTGGGTTGTGTTCTAAAGGGAGCGCAGATGGCCTGGGAAAAAACGGTGGCAATTTTGTGTGTGGAAATTGAGTTTGATTCTAAGTGTGCCATCTGTTTAGCTTTCGAACATGATTCTAAAGGGAACCCAATCTTTTTTATATATATTTTTAATACAAGTGATAGTCTAAACTACAAAAGGGAGGAGGGAGTTTCTCACACATATATTATCAATGTGCCATGGAGATTCGAACTTGAGATCATTAGTCTGCATGTTAAAACCAATTTCCAATGGGCTAGACCTCGTTGGCCACCCCAGTCTGTTCTTAATTTGCTTGTTGAGGATTGTGTTAGGTTTTGTAATTAGGCCTATAGTAGCAATTATGTGCTATTTTCACAAGATACGACACATAATTAGCAGATTATGGTTCACTAGTATTCGATGAGAAAACATGGGCAGATCTATGTGCCACTCCCGCCCAGTGCTGAATTTTTAGAATATAACTTAGGCTAAGTTGTCCAAGTCCAAACTATGTAAATAAAATATTAGCCCACCCGCTGTGTACAAATAAGGCCAGCTCTGCAGAAATTCCAACCATTGAATTGACTGGAATCCATGTTATGCAACTTTGGAGCCATGTGATGCAATTTTGAGGCTGTTTGATCATGTATGTTTATAATAAAGATAAATAATTTTTATGTAATAAATGTTGTTGATATGTGGTCATGTTGGCCTATAAATAATCTGAGCTTGAGCAATCATGCAACACGCGCATACATTATATCACAAAACCAAAGATTGCTTCCCCTGTAGTTTCCAATAAGCCTCATGCGGTTTGTCTTCCCTTGCCAGCTCAAAGCCATATAAAGGCAATGCTCAAATTAGCAAAACTCCTCCGCCATAGAGGCTTTCACATAACCTTTGTCAACACAGAGTTCAACCACATGCGCTTTCTAAAATCTCTTGGACCTTATTCCCTTGATGGCCTGCCTGATTTTCGATTTGAAACCATTCCAGAAGGCCTTCCAGAATCAGATGAAAATGCCACCCAAGAGGTCACTTTGCTTTGTGAGTCGTTCAGAAGTTTCTTGCTCTTGGCTCCGTTTCGTGAGCTCGTAAAACTCAATGAATGGGGCAGCGGCGTGGAGATTCATAACAATGTCAAGAGAGATGAAGTGGAGATAATTGTTAGAGAGTTGATGGAGGGAGAGAAGGGTAAGAAATTGAAAAAGAAGACTAAGGAGCGGAAGAAACTAGCAGAAAATGCAACTGATCCACATGGCTCCTCATCCATTAACTTAGATAATATAGCCCATCAAGTGCTGTTAAGAAAAAACTAGATGTTATCCATATAAATAAAAAATCGCCACATTATTGTTGGTATCTCTATTATTACTCGATATAGCACCCTTGTTCATGTATGATGTCATGTGGAGCCTAATAACTGAAGGAAATTGAGGTTTTACCCCAAAATCAATTGGCAATAGGAGGAGTAGCCCAACTCCTTACAAACTCAGGCTAGGTCCCTTAACATTTCAACTTGGAACATTTCAACTTGGAGAAATGCTTTGGAATCGAGGTAGGGGTTTCTTGGTGACCTTTTACGAAGATTGATCTAATTAAATTTCGTGAGCACTATATTATGCATGATATTATTATTTGATTATTATTGATATTGGGTGTTTAAGTGTTGTTAATTATCATCATATTATTTTATTAATATTGACATGAACATATGTTATCGGTGATGGCTGGAATTCTTGGATTGATAAAGAAAGTAAGAAAAAGGGGGTAATGGGAAGGATCTTTTGTGCAGTTGAGTCTAACTCTTGGTAGGTATCAGGTCTCAAGGATCCCGCAGTGCACATGGTTTTCATTGGGAGATTCGGGATTGGCGACAGGGAGTTAGACAAGATGACTAACGAAAGGAGAATTATGAGATGATTGAAATGGATGTTAGTTCATATAAAAGGGCATTCGGGGCCAAGTGGTATAAGCATCGTATGAGACGTGCAGGTCTGCTTGTGCAGTTATATGAATTAACCGGAGTAAATGAAGAGCATTCATTCATGCATTATTATTAATAATGTGATATTTAGCTGTGTGATTACATATCACTTAATTTAGTTATATCAATCTACTGTGGTGAGGTCTCATGTCCCTACTGAGCGGTGGTTTCTCATCCCTCACCCTATTTAATTTTTCAGATGAATTAGTGGGCAAGACAAAGACTAAACCAGTTGAGGCTGAACTAGATGAGAGTGATAGAGCTTTATTTTTTTAATTGTAAAGTTTTAAGATTTTGGGAGCTATTTTTATAAGAAAAGTTTATTTTATGTTTCGGCTTCTTTTTATTATATTTTACCTTTTATTTTCTCATGCACTGGGCACGGGGTTTCCACTGACCCCCGGGTTCGGGGTGTGACAAGGGTTAATCGTTTTATTCGTTCTTGAAATTAGACCCGAATTGCATTTGAGTCCTTCAATTTCCAAAATTGTTCCCATGTTCTTTTAACTTCATTTTTGTTAGGACAAATGGCCCAGCCATCAATTTTGTGAACTTTTTCTGTTAAATACAGGGGCAAAATGGTATTTTTATATTAAAACCAAAAAAATAAATAAATAATCAAATCTTTAAAATAACAATAAAATCAAATCAAACAAAAAAACCAACAAAATTTTTTTTTTTTTTTTTGGGGAGAGTAGAAATCGGGATATAGGGGGGGAGAGAGAGAGTTTAATTTTAATTTTTTATTCATATTTTTTAAACAATTTAATACAAAATGAGGAGAACTAAACCCCCTCTTCTTCTCTTTTTATTCACTACATGCCGTGCAAAGAGAAGAACTAAATGAGGTTAGGTTATTCAAATTGGGTGAGCTAGGATTTTATTTTTTTGGCTGGAAAAAACAAGCCACCTGGGTTGCCAAACTAAAGGAACAACCGTGGGTGAGCTAGGATTTTATTTTTTTGGCTTAAAAAAAGAAGCCACCTGGGCTATATTCAAGGTTTGCCAAACTAAAGGTATGTCTGTGGGTGGGCTAGGATTTTATTTTTTCGACTGGAAAAAGAAATAGGTTTGCCAAACTAAAGGTCCGTCCCTGTTTCCACTTCAACCCATTTACAATCAAACTATTTTATGACTAAAACACTTCACATTAATGATAATTTTATTAAACTAAAACACAGTTTTATGAGTCTACTTGTGGAGAAAAACTTAGTTGCAACGGGATAACACTATTTTGGTATCCATGTTTCATAAAAGTCTTTCTCCTACTTATGACTATGGTTGCAGCCTGCAATATTCTTAAAATAAAAAAGTAAAAAAATAAAAAAAGTAGCTATTCTGAAGGACATTACCTCACTTTTGCTGTATAAATACTCTGCATTTGCAAGCACTGCAATGCATACACAAAAGCTAAGATGGATTCCAGAGAAGTAGCAACTAAGCCACATGCTGTTTGCATTCCATTCCCTTATCAAAGCCATATAAAGGCAATGCTTAAATTTGCAAAGCTCCTCCACCACAGAGGTTTTCATATAACCTTTGTTAACACAGAGTTCAATCACAAGCGCTTTCTTAAATCTCAAGGACCCAATTCCCTTGATGGCTTGCCTGATTTTCAATTCGAAGCCTTCTCGGATAGCCTTCCGGATTCAGATGAAGATGCCACACCAGATGCCACCTTGCTTTGTGAATCCATCAGAAAACAACATTTCTTGGCTCCCTTTCATGCCCTCCTTACAAAACTCAACAATGATGCCATATCAACATCCAGCAATCCTCCTGTGACTTGCATAGTTTCAGATGGTTTCATGTCCGCATTCACAATCACAGCTGCTGAAGAAATCGGAGTCCCTATAGTGCTGTTCTACACTATAGCTGCCTGCAGCTTCATGGGATTTAAACAACTTCGCGCTGTGGTCGAAAAAGGACTTTTTCCACTCAAAGGTGAAATATATAACTATGAATTAAAAGCAATTGTTGTTTCTAAACATGCAAATGAAATGTTTCTTCAATTGAATTTCATTTGTCTATTGCAGATGAGAGCTGTTTCAAAAATGGCTATCTGGACACCGTAATAGATTGGATCCCAGGAATGAGAGATATCCGTTTAAGGGATCTCCCTACCTTTGTGCGAAACACAAATCTGGATGACACCGGATTTAACTTCATCATGGAAGAAACCGAAAGAGCTCATGAAGCTTCAGCAGTTGTTCTTCATACTTTTGATGCCTTGGAGGCAGATGTTTTGGAAGCTCTCTCATCTATGCTTCCCCATGTGTACACCGTTGGCCCTCTTCAATTGCATCTCAATCAGATACCAGAACACCCTTTGAAAATGGGATACAGTCCATGGAAAGAAGAAACTGAATGCCTCGAGTGGCTAAACACCAAGGCACCAAACTCAGTTGTCTATGTGAATTTCGGCAGTGTAGCAGTCGTGACACCAGAACAGCTTGTGGAGTTTGGGTGGGGACTTGCAAATAGCAAGCTTCCATTCTTTTGGGTAATTAGACCTGATCTAGTTGTTGGAGAATCCGCTATTTTGCCGCCTGAGTTTGTGGCTGAAACTAAGGAAAGAAGTCTAATAGCTGGGTGGTGCCCACAAGAGCAAGTCCTCAACCACCCCTCAGTTGGAGGATTTTTAATGCACAGCGGTTGGAATTCAACAGTTGAGAGCCTTACTGCAGGAGTTCCTATGCTCTGTTGGCCATTCTTTGGGGACCAGCAAATGGACTGTCGCTATACTTGCAATGAATGGGGAATTGGCATGGAGATTAGTGACGATGCGAAGAGGGAAGAGGTAGAGAAGCTTATCAAAGAGTTAATGGAGGGAGAGAAGGGTAAGAAGATGAAAAATAAGGTCATGGAGTGGAAGAAACTTGCAGAAGAAGCTACTGGTCCACATGGTTCTTCATCCACAAACTTAGACAATTTAGTGAATCAAGTGCTATTGAGAAAAAGTTAAGATGTTTCCATAAGAATATTGATCTTATTAATTATCATTTCCATTGCCATTGTCTCAAATAATCAACTATGTGGCAATATATATGTACTACTGGTATGTAACCATGATGCGTACTATATCTAGAATTTTATTCTGATTAAGGTTTCACTACGCTTCAGGCCTTCAACTCTAAAGTCTTATCATTTTTCAGGCAATTGTGCACTAACCATGATGCATTATATTAATAATATTTTAAATCAATAGATTAAAAATATAAAGTTATACCTTTTTCCACAAATACCCCTGAGCTTAATGAGTTAACGGATATTCGTAAATTGACACGACACGACACGATAGCTTAACGGGTCAACACGATATCAACATGACACGATAACTTAGACCTGAATACTGAATTTTTCGTGCGAATTCGTGTCATGTTAATGGGTCGTGCACAATATTGCCACCTCTAAACTTAGATAATTTAGTCGAGTTAAGAAAAAACTAGATGTTATCCATATCCATCCCGGATAGCCTTCCAGATTCAAATGAAGACACCACACAAGAAGTCATTAAAAAAAATAAAGTTAGACCATTTTCAACAAAGAAATTATGTGGAAGTTTCTTTAAAACCTTGTATCATTATGTTGGAGATATTGACCTGATGATAAAGCATAATCTCTCATTAATACTTGAATGCTTAATCTGAAAGAAAGAAAAGAAAAGAAACAAGAAAACACAAACAAGATTAAAGAAAAGACAAAATCCAAAATCTTACTTTGTAATTTCCTCGTCTTTCCAAATCCAAATCGAAATCCAAACGCCACTCAAATCCGTTAGAAAGTTTCTGATTGTTTATTTCATTTCATACTACATACAAAGATAACAACAGCTTGAGTAAAAAAGAAAAAAATTGATACTTTAAATTAGATGCTCCATTTCAAACCATAGACACTCCTCTAACGTGAGCTTGATTAGGGACAAAACCACATGAATTAAAGAGTTATTTCACCATAATGTTCTTTTTAGTCATTGTACACAACTCACAACACTTTCACACAAAAATTTACCGAACACTCAAAAACTTATTATTGTACCAACATCACTTTTAATAAAAAGTTGCCAAAAGCCAAACTACTTACTTTCACAACTGATTTCTCTCACAGCAAATCTGGCTGTAATTATTTTCACATCACAACAATGCCAAACTAGCTTTGTTTTAGATCCTTATTTCAATTCCTACTTGGTTTAGGATTCCTATTTTAATCTTATTTCCTACCCACTATAAATAAGGCTTTTAGGAAGTCATATTATTATTTGTGGCTAGAGAGTGTCTATGAGTGTGGTTACGAACCAAATTACAAGTGAGTGTGAGGAATTGCTAACAATTCACTATAGAAGTACAAGAGAAAAAATAATTTCAAACACTCCGAAGTTTTCTTTCTACTAACTAGCCAGGTGATGTTGAGGGATTAAGCCTTCTTCAATTATACACCAAGCGAAGAACCATTGCTAAATGAAGCGAGGAAATTACATAATATTACAAATGAAACTAAGCTCTAGTGATCTCCATGTGCCCAAAAATGAAACCGATCCAATATATCTTCGTGGTTTAATGAATATGGCGCTTTGCTTGAAAAAGGACTTGCACACTGTTTGGGCCTAAATTTAGCACGCCAAAGAAATTCAAAAACGGGCCCATGGCGAAGTTACTTGCCCAGCCCAAGAAAAACCAAACATGGAAGCTGACTTTAAGACTTCAAAGATCGGCCCACAATTGTTGTTGGGTTCAAACCCAAGAGATAAAAAAAAACACACCCACGTGGCTACCTCAGCTTTGAAAAAGTCAGCAATTCCAACTAAATTTTTTTTTTATGAGAAGAGACGTCTCTGAAACACTGCCAACAGAAGATCAAAACCCCATCTGTATTCAGAGATTTTGCTCCAAAGCAATACACCATCTTCCAAAGGAATTTATGGGTCACGCTTTCAAAAGCAAGAGACAGGGAGTTGTTCAGAAAATACAAAAGAAAAAAACCAAACCGCCAGGAAATCAGCCCACACAGACGATGGCGTTTGAAATAGAAAGCTGCCACCCAGGAAACCAGGGAAGGGGTTGCTTTAGGAGGTGACTACTGAGAGCCTATTTGCCATAATTGATAAAAATCCTTTCTACTTTACATTTTAGGAGATCTTTTTGCCGCCCATTATTAAAATTAAAACCACCTCCCCAAGAAGGTCTCTTATAAAAACAGAAGTAGGCAAGAAAGAGAGGGACACTCAATTCATCAATCAATCAAAAAAAAACAACAACAAGAAAACAACCAAAAGCTCACTTGGATTCCAAGAGAAACCAGCTTTAGATCAGAATTCCAAAGTTCAGACTTAGAAAATAAGTCTTCTAAAACGAGATCTCTCGTTACAAATTTGGTTCAGCGAAAGCCAAGGCAAGCAGAATTTGAGTTTTCACAAACGTGGAGACCTCAGCGAACTCATGAAGAGTCCTGCTCAAGCAGAACAACGCTCGTAGTGCAATCCCTAGCCTATCAAACCCTCGAGAACAGCCACTTCTGCCCCCTTCAAACTGAGGAAGCTGCAGTTCTGCCCACTCAAAGGCCTCACGAAGCGTGAAGTAAACATAAAGCTCTGCCAAAATCGAACTTTTGTATCGATTTATAGGTCAGCCTAGCATCTGAAGTCACAAAGCAGTACGGACCGGCCCAGGCGCGTCCAATCCAGCCCGAACTAGAACCTTCCACCCAAGCAGAAACGGAGTTTCGGCCATCTTTTAATCTTCCTAGCGTCGATATGCATATTTATTGTTTTGTAAAAGGCAGTTCTGCCTAAAACAGCCCAACTTTTATCAAATATTTCTGGCCAGAACAGCCATTTGATACTGAAATAAATTATGAAAGTCCTCACCAGTCTGAGGCAAGAAAAGAACTTACTTGGGAGATATTCCTCACCCAAATTCACAATCATTTGTTTTTAGAAGTCAGTAACTTGGGGCGCAAGTTATCTTTTCTAAAAGAAGTCTGCTAGAATTTACGTTGCTAGCAGTGGCACGCTCGCACACCAAAGAAAGCTGACTTGTTGACCAATACGTGGTCTTTCAAGCCAGTGGGGAACTTCGCCCTTCCATCACAGGAGCCAAACGCGAAAACGGGTGAACAATTTGGCACGCCCAGTGGGACTTCTCAGTATACATACTCTGACAGAGCCGTTCACAGGTTTACAAATACAGGAAGCTCTAGCCAGAATCCACACCAGATATGGAGACAAACCAAATGGCTCGCAGGGAAGGTCCCGAGTCAGAAGAAAGCGATGCTAGACAATCAGCTCGCGGCAGCACAGGAAGTAGACGTTCTGGAACTAACTCCAGAAGGATGAATCAAATACAGGAGTCAATACTCCGACAAGAGGTCACGGTCCAAAGGAACCAAGACACTCTCAATAATATGACAGCAATGATGCAGTGGCAGGTTAACAGGCAGTTCCGAAAGGATCGAGAAATCGCCATGGCCAGAATCCCAAACCCTGATGCTGTAGTCCAGCAGTTAGATCTCCCTAACGGTCCTCCACCAGGGCTGGCATGGCCATACCAGGAAAATCCTTTAGTTGCACAGGTTGTTGGATTACCAGATCACAGGGAAGTCCAGGCTGGCCCAAGGGAAGGAGTCCCTCCTAATCAAGAGCAGGAGGTCCCAGCCCGACCAAATGACCTTGCATTGGTTCAGCAGAACCAGCCAGAACCTTAGCCCATTCCACCCTTGGTGGCCCAGCATGATCAACCTTTGGCATTTCAGCCAGAACCACCAGCTGTATTGCCATATAGACCCAGAAGGATGGACCCTAATCCATTCCCTCCACCCGCAAGAGGGGGAAGGGGCAGAGGGGGGAATAACCTTTTTGCTAACCAGGACAGGAATAGACCCGGGGCAAACTGGAGGAATCACCTAGATATCGAAGAGCAGGAAGGACACAGAGAAGAACCTCCACTCAGACCATACAGAATGGAGCCCAGAATCGATTACATTCAGGCAGAACAGGGACAGAATCCTCCCCCCGTCAACGCTTTGAATGACATAGGGGCATTGCAGAGAATGATCAGGGAAATCATGGAACCCGAGGCCAGAAGAGGTGAAAGGCCTACATACAGGAAACCATATCCAGCCTACATCGATCAAATACCATTACCTCCAGGCTTCAAAGTACCAAACTTCACCTTGTTCAACGGGGAAGATTCCCATGCTTCCTCAGTTGAACATATAGGCAGGTTCTCCGTCCAATGCATAGCTATTGAGAACAACCCTTTGTTGAAACTAAGACTCTTCGGCAATTCTCTCTCCGGACAGGCTTTCACCTGGTATACTAGCCTGCCAGCTAATTCGGTGCAAACTTGGGAACAGATGGAAAACGTCTTCCATGACTATTATTACAGGATCCAGCCAGAAGTCACCATTAGTGATCTGGCTTCCCTCAAACAAAGCGAAGATGAACCAGCCCAAGACTTCATAACCAGTTTCAAAAAGCTCAAAATGAAGTGCCGAATCCCCATGGAGGAGAGACATTTCATCCAGATGGCCCAAGCTGCCCTTAAAATCTCTCTCAGAAAGAGGTTCGACGGGATATTGTTCGGGGACCTGGCAGAATTGGCTGATAAGGCTTCCAAATATGAGGAGCTGCTCAGAGAGGAACAACAGAGAAGGAACTCCTCTAAAGGCACTTATTACAAATCCCCTTCCTCTTCGGTCCACCTAATTGGGGTGGAATCACAGGAGGACACAGAAGAGTCAGAAGAGAAAGAGGTTTCGGTGGCAGAAATGGCAAAACTAAAACATCCTATTAGTTGCAAAGCCCTTACAAAGCCACCTAAAGACCAAAAGCCACCACCATTCACGGGAGGATTCGTTCCCAACAAGCCAATGCAGAACAAGGTTTACTCTTTTGATTTAACCAAGGTTGATGCTTTGTTCGATGAAATGCTGCTGCAGAAGGCAATAGAAACGCCTCACAGAATCCCCAAGCCGGAGGAACTCAAAGGGAGACAGTACTGCAGGTGGCACAACTCTTGGAACCATTCCACCAATAGTTGTGTCGTTTTCAGGGACGTGATACAAGAAGGAATAACGGCGGGAAGGTTGAAACTGGCGGAAAAACCGCCATCGGTCACGACAGATCCTTTCCCTCAACCACAAGTCAATATGGTCAACTTGAATTGGCCAGAACAGAGAGAAACTCAGCCAATGACAGATACTAGTTGTAGCAGAGGCAGAAGGATCATAAGGGAGACCAGCCAGAGACCAAGAGCCACCATATCAGCTGGGGTAGTCCTTTGTAGCAGGTGCAAGTGTGAAACAGAGCTAGAAGTGGTTTTAGACAAACAGAATCAACCCACACCTAGTGTCTTTGATAGGATTGGAACCTCACCCCAGGGCAAAGCAAGGCACAGGAGCCATTTCAGGCCTTCACAATACAGCGAAAGGAAGGTAGAACAGCCCAGGAAGGAGACATCAATCAAGGCACCCGGGAATGGAAAGCCCTTGGCAACAATCATAGAGGGCAGGTGGTACTCCGTAGGGAAAAGCGGCAGACCAACCATGGAGTTAACCAGAACTCAGAGAAGGAGAATCCAGAGGCAATACTGCACATATCTCAAGAGCCAGAATAAAACGCAGGTACATGCAGACACCAATTCTGCCAGGAAAGGAAAGAATCCTGAAGCACTTCCCCACACAGAACAGGAAGCTTGTTGCTCAAGAAAGCTACCGGAAGCAGAACTTTCAGCCAGACCTCCTATCCATCCAGCCTCGTCGTCTGGCAGTCAACCCAACATCTTGCAGGCACAAGGGGAATCCGAGTCTACCCCGCAGCAAGGGAAAGACGACCCCACGGAGGAATATGAAGAGGAACAATTGGACTATGGAACATTTGCAGAAGGACAGAATGAACCCCTCGGAACTGAAGAACAAGATGATTGGACCTAAGAATACGGGGAAGAACTGATGGAATTTGAGGAAGAATTGGATGCTGAAACAGAGGCTTTTGGCGCAGAGTTAGAAGACTTACTACAGAGTGACTTGGGAGTTAACATGGTGTTCATCCTACCAGAGAAATTCAGGGCCGCCGAGGGACAAGAAAGCACCTTG
>NC_047653.1:15747360-15763695 GCF_902201215.1 Prunus dulcis | reverse complement strand
GCATAATAACTTCACTGGTAGCCTGGAAAGATTCTCAAGTATGATGTCGGATGGAAAGTCAGGGTCACCCATTAGCAGGAGGTGGAACACGGAAGCAAGTGGGGGTTGAGGGTTGGGGAGGTTGGCGTTAGGGTTTGAGGTAGTGAGGTTGAGAGAACAAGAAATTTTGTGGTTTTTGAGGGGGAATGTTGGGCTAGGGTTGGGCTAGGTCGATTAAAAAAATTCAGTGGGCCTAGGCCGAAACGGCATCATTTTGCCCGGACATTAAAAAAAAAAAACAAAGCATCCCGAGGAGAAGGTGGATCCGCTTCCAAGGGGTCGTTTCAGGGACCTCCCAGCCATTTTCTGGCTTACAAAAGGTCGAGTGACCCCATTGATTCCACAGTGAATCCGCTTCAAGTTTCATTGCCTACACATCTTTCGCAAAACTAACCGCTTTTTAAGGACTAAACATAAAAAAAAATTGTATTTTCGGATCCTTTGCCCCACATTGACTAGAGTTGCATAGGGGTCATGTTAAATATTGGGCCATGTTATTGATGAAGTTCATCTTCAGAACTGAAAATAGAACAGTTGTGCTTATAAATTACCAATTATACAGGTTAGAGCATGGATGTGCTTAAATCTCTAGCCAACATAGTGGGAATGCTTAGTCCCATATGAGTCATATAATATATTTCTGTCAGTTCTTTCTATGCCTGGAGGCCAAATTTGGTTTATCCACAAAAGAGTATTCAATTTACTCTTTATATGCTCAAAAGTAAAAAGTAAACAATTACTGCACCTTCGTATAAGTGAAATTTGTTCTTGCCAAGTTGCACCTTCTTGTCTACACTGGTAACAACAAATAAATATCTCCGCATTTAATTTCTAATCTAGAAATCTTTATTTGGTTGAAGATTTTTTTTTCATTAACAGTGATCCTCTCTCTCTCTCTCTCTCTCACTTGGATAGTGGCGGTTCCAAGATTCGAAAGTCGGGGCAAAGAGAGAGACAAACAATATGATATCGCATAGCCAAAAAAGAAAAAGAGAAGATATGGAACCACCTGGATGGGCAACATGAGTGTAGATCTTGCTTTTAATTTTTTTAAATTTTGGGCTGAGTTTATAACATATGTATGTTTTGTTTTTGAAAAAATTTGGGTTGGGCTAGGAGGTTTTGTACACATGACATGCTATATTATAAACCCAGCCCAAGATTAAAAAAATTAATGAAAAGGACTATTAAATCGCAAGGCAGTTGACATTATACAGAACGGTTTGATTCATTTATTTTTGACTGAAAAAACCCAAAGAAACCAAACCAATTTAAACCAAATTTGGAAGGTTTGGTTCAACAGCTAATATTGTTACAATTCAAAGATCAATAACTTAAAATTTTCATCCAACTTCAAGTTTAACATCCTTGTCTAGTTATTAGACTTGTAAAATAAAAGAAATATATAAGTACACGATCTAGTTTAATATATATACTAGCCTCTCAGCACGCGCTTCCGCGTATGCGAGAGGCTTTTTTTTAAAAAAATTAAAATTTATTTTAGAATTAAAAAAATAATGGGTAGTTGTGTTCCATAAAAATATGATCCATTATCTTATTTTTCTTTTAATTTTAATTTTTTCAATATAAAAAAGTGTGAATTTACCATATTATCCTCATTTAATTAATAATTTCAATTCTTAATGTTTGCATTAACCAATGTATTTTCTGGTATTTTGAATGTTTCTCAATTCATTGCCTTTTGCTATATATATACACGAACTGGTTTAATTGATAGTGTAAGAACCTATCTGCATTTAAGTTGTAAACATAAGTAACAAACATGAAAATTCGTCCCCCAAGAAATTAAATATGAAGAAAAATGGCAGACAATCTGATAAGTGTTTTATTTCCTATATTTTTATATCTTTATATATAGGTTTTGTAGGGAAAGTTAATTAAAAAGAGTATTATTACTTTACTTTCCTTATTTTCAGCTATTCTGCGCTCTTGGAAGGATTTCAACTGAAAATCGACTTTTCGAATGAATTTTAGTGCAAGGCCAATTGTAGAAGAAAGCTAAGACATTGAAGATCATTGTATCAAAGTTTCATAATTTTCTACCAAGCCAAATGCTCCAGACCTGCAAGTCAAGACAGCCTAAGTTGAAACCCCTTCAGAACTGCACTGCTGTGGAAGATTTGAAGATTTGAATATCTTTCCAATTTTTCCTAGTGGCGTGTAATATATGCTTGGAAAGCTTAGAGATAAAGCTACGTTTCTCATATTTTTCCAGAATTTTCTAGGAAGTGGAACCACCCCAAAACGTGCATGCAATTTGGCTGACGTGTTTCCTAGTCAAAGAAGGATTCTTTCCTAGTTTGTTTTCTTAATTGTTTGAGATTTTGTTTGCTTTAGGAGAGTTTTTCTAGACCTTTATAGAGTAGGGTTTAGTTATTTTACACTATATAAGGTCACCCTAAGGATCTATTGAGTGCATCATCTTTTCCATCATCCCCCATATACAACTTTCATACACCCACAAATATATCAGAGAGAGAGCCAAGAATTTGCCAAATCGGTTTTATGACAACAATTATCTTGTTTATCTTTTCTTTTGTCATGACCTAATTTTCCTTGCTAGGGCTACAATGTAGCCTAACCATGAATACTTAATTTTTATAGTTATATTAATTTCTAATTATTATCTCATGTTGAGTATTTGTTACTGTTCTTAATTAATGATTTAAATATCTAGCTAATATTTAATTGATGATCCAAGCGGAGACTGAGAGGAGATGTTTGGTGTTTGCCTCTTGTAACAAATACCATGACTTGAATGAGTGCCCGAGAGGGACTAACATGACTCATGCAGTTTTCTTGTAGGTTCTCATAGAACTTAATGGGTTCTTGGTTTTCTAAATCCGTTGCTCGAGAGAGAATGAGTTGTTAATTGAGAATACTTTTGGTTGAGCCCGAGAGGGGATATCGAATAAATTAGGAGAAACCAACTGTCAACATGGATAGTAATTAGGGTTAATTGGCTATAGGAATTAAGTAGAATTGGTTATGGTGAAATCGAATGCTCTAGTGTCTCATCAACTTGATTTTCCAACATTAATTAAATTGCTATTTTTCATAATTGTTTTAGCTTACTTAAATCAATTAATCTTCTTAATCAACTGTTTAAATAAATTCTAAATTAATCATAATTGGTAGTTAATAGGAAATTACAGTCTTTGTGGGAACGACACTCTACTTATTTCTATATTACTACGGTACGAATTGTGCGCATGCAATAATTTCACAACACAATCCCATGTTTTAGAGCAATGGGTACAGATTCATCTTCTTAACATCCTCCTCTATAGTCTATATCCTATCTACCTAATTATTAGGTGAAACAAGGCTCTCCAAGTAAATCCCAACTTCATTAACTTTGGGTAATCCGGAGATTGAAAGATTCCGAAATCTTTCACCACCGAAATCTTTCACCATTAGAATTGCACAAAACCAATCGGTCCCTGAAATCCAAGAGATCATTACTTTTCTTCCAGAAACCAGAGTGTCGTAATATAGAATATGGGATGGAGATCCTTACTTTAGTCCAAGACATCCTCACGCCATATTCTTTCATGATCCAAAAACTCATTGTGCATTGTTACACATAAGCAATCTCTAAAGGCCCCAATAAGCACTGGCGGACCCATGAATTTTTTAGTGGAGGTGCAAATTTGAACGGCTAAAAACTCTGAATTGAACATCTAAGGTTTTTTACCTAGACTAATCTTAGGTCCCTTCATTCATTCATATCATATATGAAAAACTGTTTTATGTAAAAATATTGACTAAATATGAAAAATGGTTTTTTGCAAGAATCATTTTTTCAAGATAATTTTTGGCGACTTTTATTCCTTACACATCAAATAAGAAAACTTGATTTTACGGGATTTTATTATGAAGTATATATTGACTTAATGAGCTATCATTTTTAGCCTAAATCGTATTTTGCACTAAGACCGATTTTTCATATTTTGATTTGGTGGGAATTTGATTTTCTAGTATTTTTATTTGAATTTAAATGGAGGATACTTCCTTATTTACATTGTAAACTTAAGTAAATGTCTTTGTCTTTTTACGTTCATTTATTTTTATATTATTCCCACCAACAATGGTTTTTCCGACAATAGGAGGTGCAGTGCGTCTTAAAAGATCCGCCACTGCCAACAAGATAATCTTTAGCATCTATAGAAGCAAGAGGTAGTGGAATTTCTTGGACATTCTCCTCTGCTAAATCGAAAGATATAATCACCGATCGATGTTCAACTCCAACTCTATCTAACAACCAATGAAGGCCTCCGCATGAGGTCATTCCACCTTCCAATGACCTTGTAATCACCAGAGGAGTGATAAAATCCAAAACCAAAGAGGTCGAAATAATACGCTTCTCTTGTTGCAGGGTTAACCAGATATAAATCCCAGTAATATAACTGGCACAACAACAAGCCATTGGAGTGAAACACCAAGAAAGCCCAATTATTTGGCAGTTCACTAAAAACATAGTCGAGCTCAGTGGCTACGACATCATCGTTATCGTCAATGTTAATGATAAGGATATCATAATCTTTATCAAGATAATTATCAATTGCATCATTATGATTGAGAAATTCATCGAGGTCCAATGAGAAAAGTGACCTGTGTGACTCATCAGTAAATATAAGCCTTCGTCTTTGGTTGAAAATATCTTGCTCTCAATAGCTTTGTTAAGTTGCCTCTTGACAAAATCAGGGTGGCGATTAAGGAAAGCCATGACTTTGATACACACCTGAAGCGGCATAGTGACTTCACTGGTAGCCTTGAAAGAATCTCAGGTATGATGTCGGATGGAAAGTTAGGGTTACCCATTAGCTGCCTCAAGGGGTCATGCTGTAAAAGTTCCGAAAAGTGGCGGCAGAACAACGGCGGCGGTGGCAGCACCACCTGAACGAGGAAGCAGGTGGGGATTGGGGAGGTTAGGGTTAGGTGTTTTGGGGGGTTTTGCGGGGAGAATGTTGGGCTGGGCTTGGTGGGGAAAGGCTGAAAAAATTGTTTGTGTGTATTTTTCCTTTGGGGCCAGATCAATTTAAAAAACCTTCAATACACTTGGGCCAAAACAAACGACATCGTTTTGCCTGTGTATTTAAAAAAATAAATAAAGCAGAGCGAGAAGGGGTCGCTGCACAGCTTCCTTGGGACATTTAATCAACACCTGGTGGGTATATGAAGGCCACCTAACAAGCTTCCAAGGGGTTGTCGGAGGGACCTTCCATCCATATATCCGGCTTCCACAAGGTCGAGCGACCCCATTGACCCCATGGTGTATCCACTTCAATTTCCTTTGCCCTACGTATCTTGGCAAGAAGAAAACTGTGTTTAAATCTTTATAACCCAAAGTCCACACCCAAAAAACCCTTTCTACGGACTAAACATAAAAGAGAATTGTATTTTTAGATTTCGTTTGCCCCACATTGACTGGATTTGCATAGAGGCCCTGTTAAATATTGGGCCATCTCCTATACTAATGACTTCGTGCTTGGGGTTACCAATTCAACAATGATTTAAGTGTCAAAGTTTTAATTACATCTCACTTGCAAGTTGCAAGCAACCGTTTTCTTTCCTTCTGGTAACTCCACTAGCTCCCAAATAGACTTCCTTCTGAGAGCTCTCAATTCCTCAGGCTCTTTCCTCATGGAAATAGGAATTTCTAAGTCATCATCAATGCAACAATCAATTGGATCATCAGGAAGGAACAACAGGAGAATCATATTCAGCAAAACTCTACCCCAGGATTACTTGTCGTTGGGGCAACAGACTAATCATGTTTTTTGAGAGGTGCCTTATCACTTTATACCAACTCTTACGATGACCTACAGGAGGGAGAGTCAAAGAACTGCCACTTTCGTTTTGTTTCCATTTGTTCTTTTTTTATTCTCCAAATCGGATCAATGTAAAACTTATCTTCACCACTCAAGTTTTCCTCCTGACGAGAAGTCTCAGAAAGATGCTTATAAAAATAATGATGATCCTCATGGGACGTAACATCCAGTGAGACAAAAAGAATACTACTGTGCTGATGATGATATGTGTCATTCTTCACTCCTAGAAGAGGTTTAGATAGTTCACAGCTTGCTACAGAGAAAGGAGATTAAGGCTAAAAGTCAAACTCCTATGTAGGAGAACTAATCGAACAGCTATTCAGCTATTTACAATTAATTATATACAAATGTCAACAAATACTAGGTCCAAAGATGTTCACTGGACATGCAAGTTGAACTACTATGAGTTTGCAAAAAGAGTCTGGAGCAAGTAAATTGAGTTTGCCATAACAAACACTCACTAGACTAACAAGGTTGTTAAGAAATAGGGACTCCAAGATGGGGAAGGCATTATGAGTGTAATTCCAATGGATTGAGTTAATGAGATATGTAATGTCAGCATTGTATTGGACATGGAGATGCGTAAGTTTTTGAAATAAACCCTCATTGTCTAATTGATAGACAATATTCTTGACACCCTCCAACACATCCAAGTACAAATCTTCAGATCTCTTCAGCAGCATTTTTAAACCTTGGTCCAATTGATTGCAGGTGGTGAGCTTGAGTTTTAGAGTGTTGAAGGTTTCATCCACACCATGCCATTTCCACGCATTGCCAATCAATATGTGGTATCTTTCTAGCTTATCAGAGAACAGGTTTTCTGGAAGAATGTTGCCATCTGTAATATGTAAGTCTAATGAGGTTACCTTAGACAAGTGCTTCAGCTCTGAAAGGCTAACATTACTTCTTTGGACATTGACTCCTTCATCCTCCCATCGGTTAAAGCTGTTTCCCGTTCTCAAGTCCTCTAGTCTTTTCAAGCTTGAGATAACATTAGGTGAAATCAGTTCAATTTTAGAGCACCCACCCAAATCTAGCAATCGCAAAGGACTCAACTGCCCTATTTCTTCAGGCAGTTGTTTAACCTGAGATTCCAAAAGGCTAAGAATTTCTAAGTTTCTTAGTTGTCCAAGTAGAGCTATGTCTCCCAACACGCATAGGTCTAAACACAATGTTTGAAGATTTGTCAGGAATTGAAGAGATGGAGGTAGTGATGGAATACACAAATTGTTAAATCCAACACTTGAAGATTTTTCATCTGTTCAAAAAATTTGTGGGAACCTCCACTGAGTCATCATTACTCCACAAAAAGAATAGTTTTAGTTCTCCATATTCGAGAGATTCAGGAAGTGTAGGGATATTGCAAGAGGGGATAGAGATCAGAGAGCAATTTTTAATGAAATCGTTATTTGGCAATTCGTTCAACTCATCTCCATATGCTATTGATAAGATGTGTTGATCTCTAAATGCAATTGACATCGCAACATCACGTACAAGGTCATGCATTCTAACACATGTATTGTCATAACCATCTAGCAACATACAAGAATCTTTAAGTTTTTCAACGAGTGAATGCAATGCATTTCGTGCTTATTCCAATGTATTGAATTTTTAAACAAACCCAAACCCATGGTATATTTCAACAAGTCTCGAGCTCCTCATCATGCAATCCACTCTGGAGCTTAGTGTACTTTCTCTGTCAATCTTTCTTTGTCAAACCTTTTTAGGCATCTCAAAGCATCTTTTCATGCATGTAAAGTACATCTGTTTCTCAAAGCGCTTGCAACTGTGACAACTAAAACTAGCAAAACTCCTCAGTTTTGGGCTATTTGAGTCCCTATTGCACGTATAGTGAGTTCTTTAACAACATCCCTTGCCATCTTCTCAAATAAACTCTAACTTTTTTCTTCACCTAAAACATGAAGCTAAAACTCTTTTTGCGTATGCATCTCAGAGGATAATATCTCTCGACTTCTAGATTGCAACAATGTTTTGAATACAACGCGGGGAAGTCCCAAAGCCTGCAAATCAATTATGTCCCAAACATCATGTAAGATTACAAGAATCTCTCTATCTTTTAACCTATCACATAGAATTTGCGATCTCCCGCTACAGTATGATTTTCAAGAACATTAAGGGCTAACTTCTCAGCAATTTCTTTTTGAATTCTTTCCAGGTCTAGATTCTGTTTCACATCTATTACTATAACCACATCATCAAATAACTCCTCTTTTGTGGCTTGCCTAAAAACTTCTTGGACGAGTGTCGTCTTCCCCACACCCCCGATCCCATACACCCCAATCATGTTGGTATTAGGATTTCTTAGTTCCTCCATGATTTTCTTCACAATTGAAGTCCTTGATTCAAAGGCTTGATGCTCTTCGGTGGGCATGCTCCATATCTCTTGTGGGGGTGCACTGTATGAAAATCTGGGAAATTCTGTATTTGCATGGAGTTGAAGAACGACCTGCACCAATTTTCTCGATTTCTTGCTTAGCTAATAACAGCGGATCAGATTAGGACACTATCCATGGAGACACTGTGTCTTTGCTTGGCTTTCACCTTTCAAGAATTTGTTTGCCTCTCCAGTAATCTGATCTACTCTTGTCAACCATTTCTCAACATCAATATCCACAGATTTACCTTTTTGTTTAACTTTATTAACAGCATGTTGAACTGTTTCATAGCAACACCTAAGTTGTCTACCTGACTCTCTAGATTTTGAAGGTTGCTTTCTTGGTGAACTAGATAACCCATTTGGCGCCCAACTGGTTCAATTGTGTACTCAACAATATTCCCAGCAATCCCAGAAACAATGGCAGTAAGAGAATCCATGCTTATTTTAGTTTACTATTTATCTGCTTCTTCTTTTTGTTCGTATTTTTACATTTTGTTTTTGGTGCTGTTATAAATCTATTAAATATTAAACAAAAAAAGAAGCTACAGGTGTATTTTGCTTAAAGCCTCCGTCTCCTCCTGGCTATTTTTCTAAACTTTATTGCCTCCATTTGTACTGGTGCAAACTATGCTTGATGATATTTCTGTTTTGTACTAAATAAAAAAAATAATTGTCAATGTTAATTTATTTTTATATTAAATATATGGAATGCATGTCAATATTAGCTTGTAATGCTTTTTATTTTCCAACAGGCTACATCAGAAGTTGCAGATCCAGTACTTCTAGTTAGAATAAGGCAGTTCTTCAAGATCAGTCAATTCCTGTGAAGCACACAGTTCCCTGATTTTCTGTGCAGGTCAGTCGAGATTTCAACCATGATTTGGGGATCAATCTATCTGCAGAAGAGTTATTAAGGGATATGGTTCAACAGATTGTTCTGTTAATTCATCAAACGTCCCACATCCATACAAGCTCTTGCCAGGAGTATAAAACTTGTGGTACTAGAAAAGATCAATCAGAGATGGTTAATCACAGTCTAGATCATGGATCAGCTGATGAAAACAAGAGTGTAAAACGGGTCCTGATGACTCTCTTATTAAAGCTCATCCACCACCTAACAATAGAACTGTGAAGGGGAAATCGAGCTTACTGCTAGCAATATCTACATTTGGATATCAGATACTGCCATTAGTGTGCTTGTGGAATTTTCTTCTTTTCATTTAATTTAATTTTTCTTTTATTGCTCCCATTTCAGTTTAGAGTTGGATGCCCCAATGAAAATGGCAAATGCTAATTAAGCTAACCGATGTGAGACCTCTAGATGATCACCATGCGAACGATCAAGTTCAAAATGAGGAACCCAAGCCAAATGGTACTAGCAAATGCTCCGATGGGCTTGAAGTGCCAGAAATTGGCCCTCAAGGTTTGATAATGAAAAAGTTTGTAGTGTTGTTGACTTAAATGAAGAAGAGATGGTGATTTCGGTCATCCTAATTCTGTAGGTGGACTTGAAATTTCTGATTTGTCTGGGCAGAAAAGCGTCTTAATGAACTCTACTCCTGATAAATCTCTTCTTGATTCAGATGAAATTTTGAATGAGCAGAATGTGACAAGTGTTAGAATATGCAGATCATTATCTTGCATATTAATTCAACCAAACATGTAATAAGTTTCAAAGAAAATGCAGAGAGTTTTAGAGAATAGAGTAGTGAGTTTCGATGAGAGAAAGAGAGAGAGCTTGGAGAAGAAGCTGGCTGTCAATTAGCTCAGAACCAAAATCATGCATATATTGTTTCTGACAAAACCGTTAGAGAAAAGTATATTCTCTATTACATCACTGAATCTTAGCCATTTAATCATTACCCTATGAGATAATGACAAGTGGCTAAAGCTATTACATTCTCTGCTGTACACTTGGACTATGATCCAATGCAGCCTTCCTAACTAGAATAGAACCTTCCTATTCTAATTTCATTTCAGCAGCCACACTTATACACCAACACTCCCTTCTAAGTGTTGTGCTGAAATAACACCTAGAGCTTTCCTCAAATACTCAAATCTATCTCTTGCTAAAGACTTGGTGAAAATGTCAGCAAGCTGCTCTTCAGTTTTGCAATATAGCAAGTCGATCTCACCATTTTGAAGAGCATCTCTTATGAAGTGATGAAGCAGTCCTAGGTCAGTCATCTCATATTGTCTCATCATATCATTCTTGAATGCAGCCATCATTTCTTTTGAACTTCCTGTGTAGATAATATCATCTACATATAGGGATACAATGAGAATACCACTTGTAGACATCTTAGTGTACAATGTAGCTTCACTTGGACTTCTATAAAAACCAGTTTTGATGAAATAGGAATTTATCTCTTCATACCAAGCTCTTGGAGCTTGTTTCAAACCATATAAGGCCTTTTTCAGCTTATACACCTTATCTTCACTTCCTTGTATCACAAAACCAGATGGTTGATCTACATACACTTCTTCATTTAGCACTCCATTAAGAAATGCAGACTTTACATCCAGTTGAAACAGACTCCAGTTTCTCTGTGCAGCTACAGCCACCAAGGTTCTCACAGTATCAAGCCGAGCCACTGGTGCAAAGGTCTCATTGAAGTCAATTCCAGGCTTTTGAGAATATCCCTTTGCCACCAGCCGAGCCTTATTCTTCTGCACAGATCCATCTAGGTTCAGTTTAGTCTTATAGATCCATTTGACTCCAATGATTGGTTTATCAAATGGTCTATTCACAAGCTCCCATGTATTGTTCTTCTCAATCATGGTGATTTCAGCTTCCATTGCTTTCTTCCAAGAGTCATCCTTTGCTGCCTCTTCAAAACTTTCTGGTTCTATAATGCACATGTTGCACTTTTCATAAATTTCTGCAATGCTCTTGTACTTGAGAGGAGTATGATCAACATCCTGTGATACTGCTTCCCTTTCTTGGTCACTGGTTTCAGTGTTTAAGCTAGGCATCTCATTCACTTCCAATTGTTCTTCAAATTCATAAGAACTCCCTTCTGCTCCTTGTTCTTCTTCTCTGATTTCAGTGAGCTGAATGTTCACACTAGTCTCCTTCTTTGTATTCCAATCCCAACACTCATTCTCACTAAATATCACATCTCTTGAAATGATAACCTTTTCAGTTTCAATATTGTACAGCCTGTATCCCTTTTCACAGCTGCCATACCCCAAGAAAATACACCTTTTGCTTGCCAAATCTAGCTTCTGTCTTTGCTGTTTTGGTACATGAGCATAACACAATGAACCAAACACCTTCAGATGCTTAATTCCTGGTTTCCTCCCACCATAAGCCTCAAATGGTGTCCTTTTGCTCAAGGCTTTAGTTGGACATCTATTCAAAATGTACACAGATGTGTTGACTGCCTTTGCCCAGAAATCAAATGGAATTTTCTTTTCCAACATCAAACATTTGGCCATTTCTACTATAGTTCTATTCTTCCTCTCTGCCACACCATTTTGCTGTGGTGTGTATGAGGTTGTGAGCTGCCTTTCAATGCCTGCATTGTCACAGAACCTCTCAAACTCCACTGAAGTGTACTCTCCTCCTCTGTCACTTCTCAATTGTTTTAGTTTGTAGCCACTTTGCAATTCCACAGTGGCTTTGAACTTCTTAAACACACAAAGAGCTTCTGACTTGTGCCTTAAGAAATAGACCCAACACATCCTTGTGCAATCATCTATGAAAGTGAGAAAGAACCTATTTCCAGCTTTGGTAACTGTCTGCATAGGACCACAGATGTCACTGTGAATAAGTTCTAGTGGAGTTGATGCTCTAGAGATAGCTTCTCTTGGAAATGCTTCTCTACTCTGCTTGCCTAGAACACAACCCTCACACACCTCTTTAACTTCTTTAATTTCTGGCAGCCCTACTACCATATCTTGCTCTTTCAATAGTTTTAGACTACTCATATTGAGATGTCCAAATCTTCTATGCCAGAGGTCAGTGGAATGGTCTACACCTGCTCTATAAGCAAAGTGCATTTCAGCCTGCAACTTCAAAGGAAAGCTTCTGTTTCCTTTCATCTGAACTTTTGCCACCAGATTTGTATGAGAGCTGTCATTGTAGATTTCCACCTTGTGATCTCCAAATACCAAATAGTAGCCATGTTCTATCATCTGTCCTACACTGAGTAAGTTCTCTTTCAGTCCAGGTACAAGCATTATTTCTTTGATATGTCTCTTGCCTGCTTTGGTTTCAACCACAAGAGTGCCTTTTCCAGTTACCTCTACAAGCTGTCCAGTTCCCATTTCAACCTTGGCAGTCACCTTTCTGTCAATATCCACCAACAAATCCTCTTTTCCTGTCATGTGATTACTACACCCACTGTCCAAATACCAGATCTCTTCATCCCTTGTTACACCAGCACCACTTGCATTGCTAGCATAGAACATTGTTGGTGCAGCTTCCACTTGAGTAGCATAGTTGACCTGCTGTGGTGTTTTCTTGTTGTAGCAGTCTTTTGCAATGTGGCCAAGCTTATCACAGTTATAACACTTTGGCTTGCCCTTGAATCGACATTCACCAAAATGTAGCTTACCACAGTGCTTGCAGGGAGTTTTAGTGCCTTCACTTGCCTTGTTATCCCACTTCTTGCCTTTGGATTTCCAATTCTTATTCTGCTTGCTGTTCTGTTCTCCAGTCTTAGTCTGTTTGGCATCTACACTAAGGCTAGCAAATGCCTTCTCTGTTCTGTTTTCAGAGTGCCTATCTAAACGCAACTCAAAGCTCTTTAGTGAGGCAACAACCTCCTGCACCTCAATCTCATTCAGATCTCTAGAATGTTCAATAACTGAACAGATAGAGTCATAGGTAGATGGCAGACTAATAAGCAGTTTTTGAACAATTCTCTCCCTAGGCAATTCCTCCCCATAACTTCTCATTTGATTAATTAAATCAAATAGTTTAGTAACATAGACAGTTAAGGATTCATCATCCTTCATTCTTGTATATTCAAATTCTCTTCTAAGACCTTGCAATTTAACACTCCTTACCTGCTTATCTCCATGGAATTCTTGCTGCAGAATACTCCAGGCACCTTTTGATGTCTCTTCATGAGAGATTCGTGGGAATATCTCTTCTGAAACTGCTCCTTGAATCAATCCAAGAGCCTTAGCATCCTTCATGAGTACCTCAGCAACCATGCCTTTCCCACTTGATTCTTCTGTCTCCTTTTTCTTATCATCAGATTCATCTGACTTCTTCAGATCCATACCATCAAGTCCTTTGATCACCAAATCCCACAGTCCATGAGATTTGAAGATGGTCTTCATCCTTATGCTCCAGAAATCGTAGTTCTCACCATTGAAAATTGGTGCTCTCAATTCACCACCACTTGACCCAGCCATGTTAGACTCAGATCTGCAGAACTCAAGCTCAGCTGCAACTTCAATAGCTTAGCACAGAAAAACGCCCAGTATTACTTGATCAAACCTGGCTCTGAGGCCATGTTAGAATATGCAGATCATTATCTTGCATATTAATTCAATCAAACATGTAATGGATTTCAAAGAAAATGCAGAGAGTTTTAGTGAATAGAGTAGTGAGTTTTCTGTGAGAGAGAGAGAGAGAGCTTGGAGAAGAAGCTGGCTGTCAATTAGCTCAGCACCAAAATCATGCATATATTGTTTCTGACAAAACCGTTAGAGAAAAGTATATTCTCTATTACATCACTCAATCTTAGCCATTTAATCATTACCCTATGAGATAATGACAAGTGGCTAAAGCTATTACATTCTCTGCTGTACACTTGGACTATGATCCAATGCAGCCTTCCTAACTAGAATAGAACCTACTAGCGAGTCTGGGGTTCTATGCTTGTATCGTTGTTGCCCTACATGTCTAGATATCCTCTACAGTTTGACACCAAAAATTCTTATTCACAAATGGGGATCCAATAGGAGCCTATGGTTGCAGAGGATGCCCATGATGTTGTTGCATCAGTGTCTGTGGATATTCTTGCAGCAGTTAGAAGAATGAATGTTTGTGGAGGTTTCAGCAACTCATTGGATGATAAATTGAGAGACGGAAATAATGAGACGTTTGAACGGTCGAAAACAATTACATGCCATTGCAAAACTTCAGGAAATAAAAGTCTTTTGCCAGTTGAATGTAAATGCCACACCATCAGCGATAGCACCATAACAAATAAGCAAATATATGCTTTCCGAATACTCATCCCCGTTTGAGTGAAACTTTATTTTCAGAGATGGTGTACTGGTTCATATGGATCCTGAAAGGGATGTTTCTTTTCACTGAAAATTCGAGACCCTGTGCCTCTGTTCACTTATAGAGTTGATAGTAAAGAGCAAGCTACCTTTTCATTGATTTGATCATTTCGCAGCCTGCATTTGCTTACCCTGTGGCAAAGTTTTGTGTCGTAGCGGAATTTAGATGTGAAAAATGAAATTAAAAGTTATTGGTTTGGTAGGTCTAAACTTTTCTGCAAGTTCCTTTTGGAGTTTTGACTCTCTTTGAGGAGCTAATCTCCATGTAATTAATACATTTGGACACTATTTGTTCATTCATTTTTTCGTACTTAGTAGTTTATGGGTCGAAAAATGAAATTAATAGTTATTGGTTTGGTAGGTCTAAACTTTTCTGCAAGTTCCTTTTGGTGACTACCTGCTGCCATTGCTCCTTCTCTCGGTCCTGTGACCGAGAGCGTCACCTTGATGTGCACCGCCACGCTGCAGCAGCAAGGCATCAAGGTAGGCACCTGATGGGTATATTTTATAATATATATTTAACCCCATTCTTAGTACATTTTGGTTAATATTTTAGAAGAATTTTGATACTTTGAATTATAATTCCAGTATAGGACTTTCGACTTCCTCGGGAGCAAAACATAGCCAAATGGACGAATTTTGGAGTAATTTCAGTTGGAGGACGTACGTGAGTCACTTAGCTTGATCGTATCAAAATTTCAGATTTTTCCACCAAGCAATTATTTTCTGGCAATAAAATAAAGGAGCAGTGCGCTATGCTGGAATAGTGATGTTTTAGGCTTTTATTGCATTTTGGAGCCCAAGATGACCTCGGATGGGTTCGTGGCCTTCTGGAGAAGTGTTCAGAATATTTTTATCTTTAAAACAAGCTATCTTGGGCCAGAGTTGGAGGAGATTTGTGGCCAAAACGTGGCTGAGAAGATTGTGGGCAGATTCTCCTAATCCAATTTGGATTTTATATCCTAGTAGTATTTTATTTTAACTTAGTTTCTTGGTGGGGATTTGGTAGCTAGGTTTTAGGAGGTATTTAAGTTCTTTCTCGCAGCAATTTTTTGGACTTTTTCTTTTATGCAATTCTGGGGAAGACATAGACTTTGGCTAGGGTTTTTGAAGAGCTTCTAATCACTGCGTTTAATTTGCTTATGAATGGATGCATGTTTGCTTTAAATTATTAATCACTGCGTTTAAAACTATCTATCTATTTTAATGATTGATCACCATTAGGATATGTAGATAAGTAATTTGATGCAATTTCTGTTGGAACATCACCCTGAAATTGAGGAGGGCTTCTTGTGATTAGTGATTGTAAGTTCACTTAAGGCAAACATCACGCTCTTAAGGGTTGCATGTTTTTTCAAAGGGTTTTCACAAAGCTTAATGAGTCTTGCATGTTTATATTTGATCTGAACATCACAGACGGATTGCATGTTAGATATATGTTTTCGCTTGAACATCACAAGGAAAATATGCAATAGGAATACCTAACCTTCAAAGCATATATGTGAAAATTCATAAGTAATTGATAGAATTGCATAGGATTGTGACGGTGATGGCTAAGCCCTAGTTTTCTCTAAATTGTTAGTCTTTAAAAAGAAAACATTTTTTTTCTTTGCTGTTATTATTTCCCAACTTTCAAATTTCTTTTACTATTAATTTAATCTTTTCAAATTCATAAACTTCAAATCTTTGATAAAATCTATTTTAGTTATTAATTAAGAGTTAGTTTAATTACAAATCAGTCAAACAATCTTTGGGGACAACGACCTTGGATGAGCACTTATACTACAATTACCT
>NC_047653.1:15711832-15747260 GCF_902201215.1 Prunus dulcis | reverse complement strand
AAAAGATAGAAAGATAGTACTTCCATTCATAATTCATAACAAAACCAATAATACAAGTTACAATTGTCCACGACAAGTTTTCATATTCTGAAAACGTTGCATTATAATTTCGTTATCAATACAAGCAAAAACATCTCTCTCAATGTAAACAATCAAGCTATCATTCAACCATTGATCTCCCATTCTGTTGCGAAGTGGATTTTTAATAATATTCATAGCGGAAAATGCCCTCTCCATTGATGCAGTTGCAACCGGTAAAACCAAAGCCAATGTAAGAAGCAAATACACAAAAGGAAATATTTCATGCATTCCTTTCTCCACCATTTTTTCCGCAAGACTACTAATCCCTTCCAATTGAGAAAAATCACTCCTCGAACGCATATGATGAACATAAACACCAAGTTGATCTTCAAGCATCAATAAGTCTCTATCCGAAAAATCATAAGGATAAAATTGAGCAAGACGAACTAGCTTTCGTTTGTCAAAAGCCACAAAGTTATTTTTTGGACTCAAGCATGCCAAACAAGTAAGTAACTCAGTACTTACCTCGTTGAAGCGATCATTTAACTCCGCAAGTTGCCCATCAATTACATGAATAAAGATCTCCACACGATAACGATGATAATTTGTCTTCATTGGAGCATTACGCCGTGATCTCCCTGGAATTACATATTCCTCATCCATGGTAGGAACTATAATATCATGTTTGTAACAAAATGAGGATGCTTGCTCAACCAATTCTTCAAACTCATTATCCCTCATCAATTGCAGGTTTTCCTTGCATGTTTTCACTAAATTCATTGCACTCACAATGTCTTGATCTTTATTTTGCAATGCTAGAGACAAAGTGTTTGTTATTCCCAATATAGCTTTCATTACAAATAAGTGAAACACAAACTCAAAAGATTGTATTTCTCTCCATAACTTATAGGCTTCCCCCGAACTATCATTAGGATTATCATCAACAATCATTTGAAGCACATTCACCACAGATGGGAACATAGAAATGATACTAATCAACGTACCATAATGTGAGTTCCATCGTGTATCGCCGACACGTTTGAGAGTCCTTTCTTGATTTAAGCCCCGCCCCGTTATAAGACAATCATCTTCAAAAGCTCTCACAAGCTCTTCTTGGTATTGTGCTCTAAGTGCATCACGACGCTTACAAGATGCTCCAACAACATTAACCAAACTATTAGCCGTTGTGAAAAAAGAGTTGACATCAATGTTTTTCTTTGCTACCGCAACAAGAGCTAGTTGAAGTTGATGAGCAAAGCAATGAACATAAAATGCACAAGGGTGTTCTCTCAAAATCTTTGTCTTAAGGCCATTGAACTCACCTCTCATATTGCTAGCTCCATCATAACCTTGTCCTCGTAGCTTGGAAAAGCTCAAATTCGCGGAAGAAAAGAATTCATCAATTGCTTCCTTTAGTGCACTTGAAGTAGTGTCGGTTACATGTTGAACCCCTACAAACCTTTCAATTATTTGTTCTTTGTCATTCACATAACGCAACACCATCGCCATTTGCTCCTTTATTGAAACATCACGTGCTTCATCCTCCATTATTGAAAAATATCTATCTTTTACATCACTCAAGATAAGATCAATGGTTTCTTTGGCACAAGAATTGACAAGATCTTTTTGAATTGAAGGAGCTATTAACTTTAAATTTTCCGGAGCATTTTCCAACACAACGGCCTTAACTTTTTCATCATGATCCGCAAGAAATTGCAAGAGCTCTAAATAATTCCCTTTATTACTTGATTGTGCACTTTCATCATGACCAAGAAAAGAAAGCCCTTGCCGCAACAAATACCTAGTGCACTTAAGTGATGCATTCAAGCAAGTGCGATAAGCCGTGCAAGCTTGGCTTGTTTGTTTGATCACAATTGTTTCAATGTGTGTAGTTTGATGCATCAAATTGTAAGCAACTTCTCTAGCTTGGTTGTGAACACTACCAACCGGTCCAATATGAAGGTTAAATCTTTCTTTCGCCTTCTTCCAATTATTGAAGCCTCCCCCAGTGAATGCATCACCACCCACTTGATCAAAATTAGATTTGAAGAGATAACAATGAAGACAAAACGCAGCATCTTTAGCAATACTATATTCCAACCAATCATGATCATCAAACCAATGAGCAATGAAGCGTCTATTAATTCCTGATTGATTAGTTTGTGGGAATTTATAACTTCTAGGTTGACAAGGTCCCTTTTGTAGATATGCCCTTCGGATCTCATCCCGAATATTAGGACTATAATCCGCCATTCGAGTTCTTAGTCCAGGGTCTGCTTGAAGATTAGCTAAGATCTCATCTACTTCAATTGGTCTTGCATTTGAACTACCCGGGTTAGACAGAGAAGAACTATCCGTAGATAATTTTCTTTTAAAGAATCGTTCCATAAATCTACAAATCAATTAATTCAATCAATCATTAATTTTTATCCAAATTATCATATGAATATGAAAATTTCAATAACCCACTCTCAATATTCAATATACTCCCTAAACCCATATCAATCAATATTCAATATACCAAATTATCATATCAAATAGCAATCAATATTTAATATACCCAATCAATTCATATTATCAATCAAGCATAAACTCAATCAATCTACATTAATATGATTATCACTATGATTCATATCCATAAATTTAATTACATAAAAAAAA
Source organism: Prunus dulcis (assembly GCF_902201215.1). NCBI lineage: Eukaryota > Viridiplantae > Streptophyta > Magnoliopsida > Rosales > Rosaceae > Prunus > Prunus dulcis. Next base: position 15,744,578 of record NC_047653.1, on the reverse strand, counting down.
AAATATCAATATGATTCATATCCATAAATTTCAAGCATAAACTCAATCAAGCATAAACTCAATCAATCAATATGATTCATATCCATAAATTTCATTACATAAAAAAAAATATCAATATCAACAATATATATTATCACTATAATTATTAATATCAGATTTTCCATGCTTACTTACTTGTAGTTTAAAAAATGGGCGGAGGAGGGCGGTAGAAGGTGGTGGTGATCGGCACTGGGCCACCGGTGAAGAGTTGATGGAGGTTGTCAAAGGTTTGGGAGGTTGGGAGGTTAGGGTTTGAGAGGATTGGAAGAGGGGCTGTGGAATTGGGAATGAAAGGTTTGGAGAAAATGAATCTGTGCAGCTGCTGTTTCGTGTGTTGTTCTGTTTTTTTTTTTTTTTTTAAACCTGGCCCAAAACGACGTCGTTTTGAGGCCAGGTCAATTAAAAAAAATTTGACTGACCCTTGACCAAACGACGTCGTTTGGCAAGGCAGGTTTTAAAAAAAAATTACGCGCAGCGCAGCTGCACAGGACCTGGACTTCCGTTGGGGCATTTCGTCGAGCACATGGTGTGCATACAAGGGGGCTTCCAGGTGCAGTCCAAGGGGGCTTTCATGGACTCCCTAGCCAAAAGTGGCGGATAGAGTTTTCTTTTTGAAAAGAAGAGAAATTAAAGCAAAGCACGAAACATTGCATATATATCATTGCACTTAGTCAACGGAGTTTAGTCTAGTAGAAAAAGGACTTAATTTGCAGATCATTGGTCTTACTATAGAGTTCGAGCCAAATTTTCATATATGATTTGTTGAGAATTTAATTTTCTAGTATTTTTAATAGAATTCAAATGAGGGTGTACTTTCTTATTTACATTGTAAACTTAAGTAAATGAAGTAATATAAAAATAAATTAAAGCAAAAAGACAAGACATTTACTTAAATGTTTGGGATGGAAATAAGGCAAGATAAGGCAATGGACGGACCTATTCGGGCCGGGGGTTTCAAATCCAAAGTTCAAGACCTACCCAATCTTAAAACAAACTGGGCCAAGCAAGCATAATCATTGGTTTAGGCTGGGTTCGGCCCATGGGCCTCAGGCTATCTACTTCACCCCGCATGTCAAATGATGATTCTTAGTCTCATGTTTGAACTCTCATGACACATTGGTAGTGTATGTTTGAAAGACCATCTCCCATTATAGTTTAGATTACCGCTTTTATTCAAATAATAAATCATCGCACGCATATGTTGGCCAAGGCGACCACCCATCCATGCAGGCTTTCTAGGTATTTTTTTTTTTTTCCCCATGTCATTACATGAAAACAAAAAGTTGCTAACATCATTGTTCAAGATGGTCCTAACTTAATAGCATTTTCTAAAAAAGTTGAAACTAACTGTTGGTATTTGTCTTTTTTCAAATATTGACAGAAATCTTAAATTTGAATCCCTCATCTTTGTTGATAAAAAGATCAAGCGAATGCTAAATTTTTAAGAACATAAATTAAGTCAAAATGCATTAAACCTCCTGGGGGTTAATATGTAATCTACTCATCTAATAATTTATGTCTTGATATTAATAGATCTAGAGGTTTCTTGAATTCTAGATCACAAGTGAATTCTAGACCCAAAAAAAAATTTACATGGTAATATTGACTAAAGAGTTCTAGTCTTGATGATCTCTGTATAGATTTAGATTTAGTCTAATTGGCGAGGGGTTTTGATGCGAGGGGTTTCAGGTCTGTGATCAAAGAGGGCGTCCAATTGGCAGGCGCCTCTAACTTGGCTGATTACATTCCTTTTATAGCTTCCCTTGACCTCCAAGGGTTTACGAAGCGGATGAAGTCTGTTAACAAGGCGTTTGATGTGTTCTTTGAGAAGATCATTGAGGAACATCTTCAATCTAACGATGGGGAAAGGACTAAAGACTTTGTTGATGTCATGGTGGGCTTCATGGGATCCGTAGAATCTGAATACCAAATCGAACGCCCTCATATCAAAGCGATAATAACGGTTAGTATACACAAAAACTTAAACATATGGGCATGGTGGTATTAAACACTAAATCCTTGCATCATTTTAATTATTTGTCCTTTTATTCTAGCATTGCTCAAAGTAAAACGAAATCGTTTCTTGTGAGAAAATTTAACATGTCGAGGTTTAAGATTTGTGAATCTGAACCATTAATTAGGTGGAATTTTGTTTCAATTGATCAGTTATACATGTCCCTTTTGTTATTTATCATGTGTGTATAGTTTTGTCTGTGTCTGTTACACCACTTACTGTAAAAAAATGGCAAATTTCTTTGCAGGACATGCTGGTGGCCTCCATGGACACGTCATCAACAACGGTCGACTGGGCACTGTCCGAGCTAATGAGGCATCCAAAAGCAATGAAAGAAGTCCAAAAGGAGCTAGAAGATGTTGTTGGATTGGAGAGAATGGTAGAGGAATCAGACTTGGAGAAATTGGACTACTTGAGCATGGTGGTGAAGGAAACCCTGAGGCTACACCCAGTTGCGCCATTGTTGGTTCCTCATGCAGCCACTGAAGACTGCATCGTCAATGGCTACCACATACCCAAAAAAACGCGCGTTATCATAAATGCTTGGGCAATCGGGAGAGACCCGAGTGCTTGGACCGATGCAGAGGAGTTCATACCAGAAAGATTTGAGGGTAGCGACGTTGATGTTAGAGGAAATCACTTTCAGCTCATCCCATTTGGCTCTGGCCGAAGACGTTGCCCAGGAATTCAGTTAGGGCTCACTGTGGTCCAGTTAATGTTGGCACAACTTGTCCATTGTTTTGATTGGGAACTTCCAAATAACATGTTGCCAGAAGAATTGGACATGAGTGACTCGTTTGGCATTACGGTGGAAAGGGTCAAACGTCTAATTGCTATTCCTTCTTATCGACTTCACAAATGATCATAATATGTCTACAATGCCTCATTTTGTACTTCTAATATTTTGTTGTGTCGTTTCTGTTTTTCTAATAAATACCACTCTTGTAACGCGTTACATTTGTTTTCTTCACCTGAAGAAAATTATTATGAAAAAAATGGAATAAATTAAATAAAATTGCGTTATGTACTTAAGTTGAGGATCTCTTTCTCCTTTGGTTTACAACTTGGATAAATTTCTTCAAACAAGATACAAATAAGCAGACTATATTTTGTAAACATCAGGCACCCCATGTCCCAATCTTTATCTGTAGATTTTTTTATTCTTTTTCTTCTTTAGGTGACATTGTCTTATGGGAACAATCTTTATTATCACAAGGAGAATCATGAAAACAAAAAAACAATAAACAAAACTACTTAAACACTCATCTGTTTATATTGATTGAAAGAGAAATTCAAAGCAAAACCTAGATCCAACTCACCCATAACAAAACCACAATACAATAATACTTGTTATTGAAAAGACAACAAACATGGTTTTTACCAACTAGCTATTGGTCCAGAGGTATTTTTCATTTCAATGTTGAAAGTGATTCCAAATTCGATTCCCCACTCTCCATTAACAAAAAGGAAAGAGCAAACAATCATAGAATTGAACTAAAAACATATTTCAAAAAGTTCTGGTTAACTAAAGCAGGGTAACTGAACTAGCAACACTTTGAACCCACTATAGAAGAGGAGGAATAAAATTATCGTCTCAATCTCCGATATCTCAGTAGTTGGGATAACTTTTGTAAAAGAAGAAGGTTTCAAATTCAGACCTGAAAAGAATACGAATTGTATTGTTATTTGTATAAAAATGGTTACAAGATATTTTCGGCTATCCTCCCATACACTTTACAGAGAAAGATAAACTTATATATACAAGTAAAACCCTAAGAGGGAAATTCAAGAAGGAAAGTATGTTGTGATTTATCTACGACTCTTCATGTGTTTACCCTTCTTTTTTTTTTTTCTTTTTTTCTTTAGTCTATCAAATCGAGCTTCCTCTCTTCCGGTGGTAAAAGAAACCATGTAAGGAACACAATGACATGATCCGTGATTTATCAGTGGCTCACTCACTTTGGCCACAAAAGAACAGTGGCTTTTGTTAGTATGGGCCACGAATTGATATGTGGCCAATTTTGAGGTTTTCTAGAAGTGGTATATTCTAAAGAGAAAATTATGAGATGCAAAAAAGAAATAGACAAAGGCAGAAGAAAGATAGCTAGAAAAGGAAAGAGAGAGAGACAAAAATGCTATGTATACCGTATCGCTGAATGTCTTTATAGACAACTTTCCAGAAGAGAATTGAATTAATGAATAGGACCAGCTGAGGTCTGTGCTAGCTATTGCATGCTGGCATGTACGATTCAATTCTGATGCTTCATTTGAAATAGTGCCTTAGGATATTTTATGAATGGTTGTAGATCAAGAAGCTTGTGATTTTCCTACAAAAAATATGGGCGATTTGAAAAGCCCACATACAATTCTAGGTGTTTGGATCTTCCACGCATCCTCGTTCATTAAACACAACGAAACAAATTATACAGAGAACAGTATAGAGAAACTTCTCTTCTCTTAGATACACTCATGGTGTCACTCGACCTTTTGTAAGCCAGAAAATGGTTGGGAGGTCCCTGAAACGACCCCTTGGAAGCGGATCCACCTTCTCCTCGGGATGCTTTGTTTTTTTTTTCAATGTCCGGGCAAAATGATGCCGTTTCGGCCCAGGCCCACTGAATTTTTTTAATCGACCTAGCCCAACCCTAGCCCAACATTCCCCCTCAAAAACCACAAAATTTCTTGTTCTCTCAACCTCACTACCTCAAACCCTAACGCCAACCTCCCCAACCCTCAACCCCCACTTGCTTCCGTGTTCCACCTCCTGCTAATGGGTGACCCTGACTTTCCATCCGACATCATACTTGAGAATCTTTCCAGGCTACCAGTGAAGTTATTATGCCGCTTCAGTCGTGGCGTTCTTTAATCGCAAACCCCGATTTCGTCAAGATTCACCTTAACAAAGCTATTGAGAATGAGGATATTTTCAACCAAAGACGAAGGCTTATATTTACTGACCTCTCAACCAGGTTATTTTACTCTTTAAACCTCGATGAATTTCTCAGTAATAATAATGAATTTCTCAATAATAATAATTATGCAGTAGTTGATAATTATCTTGGTAAAGATAACGATAACCATATTGATAAAATTCATGCTGATGGTGATGTACTAGTGCCCACTGATCTCCACTATATTTGCAAGGCTTATTTACTATAGTGTTTGTTGAAATTTTGGTCAAATCTCAAATTGTAAAAATGGTCTATTTATCCTATTTGACCGTAGTTTGGTAACTCACTTTACCCCATAATGTCAACTTCATCTAAAATTCTATTAAAATTAATGATGTGGCAAGAATGTTTAAGTAATTTTGTACACATGAGTTATTTTTATGCTGATGTGGATTCCACATAAACAATAAACAAATCAAACAAATCAAACAAATTCAAAAAAATAAGAACAACAATAAAAATTCAAAAGGCCAAAAGAAAAAAGAAAAAGAAATTAAAAATTAAATTATTAGTAAGAAAACAAAAGCATCGCATCTCGTTTTACTTCCCACCCCAACAGCCCCAACTTTCTCTCCCTACAGCCATAATTTCCCTTTTCCCTCACTAGATCCAATCATCCACAGCCCATACCCCAACCAACCAATCCGCCATACAACAAAAATGGATCAAAATCCATGAATATCCAGAAGATGGTTTGACGAAGGGAGGCAGGGGAAACCAAACGCCTCCAAATTTGTAACGAGGTCTCACAAAGCAGGGCTCCAGTTTCCGATGGGTAGGAGATGTGTACACGGGTAATGATGATGGGGATGGTTGAAGCTGCTAACCTGTGCGAGAGAGAGAGGGGTTGGGGAAAGGGGGCTGGGTTTCAAATAACCCAGATTTGAATTGGGTGTTGAGGTTGAGATGGGGATGAGAGCTTGGGACGCTCAAGATAGGGGCAGGATGAGTTTCTTTCTTCCAAGGTATTTGCAGGAGACGAAGGGCGTGGGGATGGAGGTTGGGCGGCTGGGATCGAATTTTATTTTGTGTTTTTTATTTTAATTATTTTAATTAGTTTTAATAATTAGAACATCTAATTATATTTTTATGTGTGTGGAGGTGGGCTCCACTTGTCACGTCAATCTTCAATTAGTGGATAATGATCTATATGTATAAAACTACAAAAATACCTTTCACACATCATCAATTTTAACAGAGTTTTGAATGGAGTTAACAATATGGGGCAAAGTGAGTCACCAATTCACAGTCAAGCGAGATAAATAGGTCACTTTAAATTTTGAAAGGTAATATAAGATTTGACCGTAGTTTCAAGTTACATTACAATAAATAAGCCTATTTGTAAACTGCCAAGTTATTGGGTTTCTTCTTGTTTCACTCCAATGGCTTATTGATGTGCCTGTTACATAACGGCGGTTTCTATCTGGTTAACCCTGCAACAAGAGAATCCAAGAAACTTGCAGAGATACCTGATGTCGGAAAAGGGTATTATTCCAGCCTGCGTTGGTTTTGGTTTTGATCACTCCTCTGGTGATTACAAGGTCGTTATGTTGTCATATTTGGAAGGTGGAATTATGTTCAGTGTCTACACGTTGAAAACTGGCTCTTGGCGAATGATTCAATGGCCATATCCCTACAAATTTGACCGCATGCAGAAAGGGGTGCTTCTGAATGGAGCCCTTCATTGGTTGTTGATGGACAGAGTTGGAGTTGAACATCGGTCGTCGGTGATTATATCTTTCAATTTAGCAGAGGAGAATGTCCGAGAAATTCGACTACCACTTGCTTCTATTGATACGAGAGATTATATTGTCGGGGCCTTCAGAGATTGCTTATGTTTAATACATAGTGGTGCTGATGGAGGAATGCACAATGAGTTTTGGATCATGAAAGAATATGGCGTGAGGGAGTCTTGGACTAAAATAAGGAGCCCCATCCCATATTCTGCATTACGACACTGGTTTCTGGAAGAAAAGTCATGATCTCTTGGTGTTCAGGGACCGATTGCTTTTGTGCAATTCTAATGGTCCAAGATTTAGGAATCTTTCAATCTCCGGATTACCTGAAGTTAAAGAAGTTGGGATATAATTGGAGAGCCTTGTTTCCCTGAATAATAATGTTGACTGAGGACAATGTTTAAGTACGTAGGATATAGAGGAGGATGTTAAGAAGATGAACTCACTTCATCTGTATCTATGGCTCCAAAACATGGAATTGTCATTCATCTCTACTATTTTCTTCGTATTCAATTTCCTTGGGGATGATTTTAATGTTTGTTATTTTTATTTTAGTGATGATTTTGCATTTTCGCATAAAAAGGGACTAACGCCTCGTTAAATGGCTTGGCTTGAACTAGATTGGAGTTAAGTCTAAGTTAGTCCTTATGATTCCCACTCCTCTTTATGGGACTCGTAATTGTTGCTCATTTTAATGAAATAGTCAAAGTCTAGTCCCACCCACCAAATGTGGCCATAAGACACCATGGCCAGACATTTATAAGTTCACCAAACAACCAACACACTAGGCAAGACACTTGTTGAAATAGTATATAACAGAAATGGCAGATAAATCGAGCGAGGAAGGCCATCAATTGAGATTACACCAAAATGCTACGGCTCTTAAACTGCAAAGCACTGCATTATGCCAAATGCCTAGTAATTTATTTGAGAAGTTACCAAAGAATACACAGTATACTCAATGTAACAATCGGGGTTTACACAGATAAGCACCCTGGCCATAGACGAGTGTCATCACCAGTTACATTGTTAAGAACAGAAAAGAATGAACTACATAATAAAAACCAAAACTTTCCGGAGTAAAAGGTCGCTACTCTTTCTAATAAATTTCTACAAGACTTGGCTTCAGTTCTTATAAGTCGTTTACATGTGGCTTCGCATTCTCCTGCAGTCATGTTATGTGTTACGGACATTTATCAATTGTGAAAAAATAGTATCCAGTATGGAAAAAATTAAACATTTATGTAAAACTGACAAGCAGGAAAGAACATGAAATCAAAATGATGCGATCTTTCATCCCTACTATGGTGTCAATTGTTTCAATTTTTAAATAGTTAATGTAGATTGTGTTCAATAATAATAATAATAATAACAACCATGTTGACCAAAACAATAATAATAACCATGGCCAGGGGCCATGCAGCCACCAGAGTTGCCTCTGGGTTTAGAGGGGCCCTCCTGGGCTATGGACAGCCATGGCTGGGAGATGGGGAAAATGGTGGAGGAGGAGAAGGGTGGAAGGGGATGGGAAGAGACGAGAGGATGAGAAGAAAAAAAAATTCTGTCAGTTTTTGGTATACAATAATTCAATAAAATTAGATGCGTGTGTTGAGCAACAACTTGAGTGCAAACAGTTTTATCAGAATTCAGAAATAACATTGCACGAGAGAATATACTCTGGCACAGGCAGCTCTGCATTCTCCAACAGACATTCCATGTCATGACACAGCATTCATGAACTGTTAAGCAAACACTACAAACTATAGAAAAAAAGCATATATCTAAACTGAATAGTGGGGAAAAAAATGAAGGCAGCCCTTATTTTTTGAGAAGAAGATGAAGGTCGCTGTGCTTGCCGCAAGGTAGAGAGAGAGAGACTCACTAACTATTACAGTATATCATTTACTGTCAATGGAATGAGATCCTAGATCAAATAAAGATTTCTAGATTAGAAATTAAATGAGGAGATATTTATTTGCATTGTAGACAAGAAGGTGCAACTTACCTGTGCAAGAACAAATTTCACTTATGCGAAGACACAGTAATCATCTACTGTTTACTTTTGAGCATATAAGAAGTCAAGTAAATAAAAAGTTTTAAATAAAAAAATCAAAACAATTACTCCAGCTGTAAGCTGAATTCACTTCTGTGGATAAACCAAATTTGGACTCTACGCCTAGAAATAACTGATAGAAAGATATCATATGACTCATATGCGACTAAGCATTCCCACTATAGTGGCTAGGGCTTTTCATTATAAGCACAGCCATTCTCTAACCTGCATCCTTGGTAATTTCTAGACCTTGACCTTCTACTAAGTAATTCTGAATTGAATCCATCATGACATTTTAATTTCCTTTCCCTTCTTTTGATTTTGAATTTCTTTCCTGCACAACTGTTCTATTGTCAGCTCTGATTGTGAAAGATGAACTTCATCAATAACATTGTCCTTAACACTCTAGGTTTTTCTAAATCTCGTTTTTTCCACCAATAACCAGATTTTTTCAACCAAAAGAAAAAATCATTTATGTACTTTTAGGGTTCTGATCACATGCAGTATTGATTAGTGAAATAGTCTGGGATTTCAGTAAGATATCTACTTTAAACCGAAACGAAAGAATTACAAGGGTCAATTAAGATGACAACAGGGAATCTCTGCAAATAAGAAACTTAATATAACTGAAGACATAAAGCAATAAATAAATAAAACCCCACAAACAAACATATTGTAGATACAAATTAAAAGTTTACCATAGGCAAAAACGAATGGTGTTAAAAAGACTAAATCATAGAAAAACCACTTACTATATAAATATGTAATTCCGCGTGCCACAGTTATCTGATGCTGGAAACAGAAACTCTGTTTATATTCTAACTTTGCTTGGAACCTGAGTCTAACAGAAGAAAAATCAGAAGAATATGCAAACCAAGTTATTAACCATATCTACCTAAGTTTTTGTTCCATCCTGTGGCCTGCTCAAACCAGTGGTCGCAGTCACGGACCCTGGACTCCCTGCTGAAGAGAAAAATGCTCCCAGAGCCTCTAGAAAGAACCTCTTATTAGGGACAATACCATCTTTGTCCATGCACTTCAGCAGTTTCTCTAGAAGCTCCTTCATGTTGGCTTTAGTGTACGCCTTATAAAGAAGTTTATATGTTGATACATTTGGGCGCACCCCAATACTATTTCCGTTCACAAAAAGCTTATCAGCTTCCACGGGCAAACCATTCATGCAGTAGACATCAAGCATCGCATTAAGCGTTGACACTTTTAGCTCCTTTCCAGAGTCAGCCAACCTGTCAAATACCTCCCTAGCTTTTGAAACACTATCACAGAACCCATACATCATGATAAGACTCTCATAGGTTATGAAGCTCGGTGTGTATTTCATGTCAATCATCTTCTTGAACACATCTTCTGCTTTCTCCTTAAGCCTTGCCTTCCCGTAATTTATGATCATTGAATTAAATGTAGGAAGTGTTGGTTTCTCCTTGGAACGAACTAAGCTCTTAAATACCTGTTCCATCTTATCAAATTGTTGTTTCTTCCCATATGAATCAATCAGCAAATTGAAGGTGATGATGTCAGGCTTGCACTGATTACTTTTCATGCGAGAAAGAACAGATTCCATTTCTCTGATATTCCCATTTTTCCCATATGCATCCATTACACCATTATACGTGTAGATGTCAGCGGAAGCAATGCTCTCATCAAGATCCTTAAACAAAGAGTTAACTTTCTCTACATTTCGAGATTGTGCAAAAGCTCTCAAAAGAATATTATATGTCACAATGTTGGGTTGGCACCGTTCCATCCCCTTCATCTTGTCAAAGTATCTGAGAGCTTTGTCCAAAGCCTTTGCTTTGTCCTTGCTGTTCAGGTGGGCTGAGATGAGTGCATTGTAAACAGAAGTATCAGGCCGACACCCACTATTACGCATCTCAGAGAAGAGCCACATGGCCATCCGAGTTTGGCCTTTCTTTCCCATAACCGAAATCAGTTTCGAATAGACACCATTATCAGCAACATACCAGCGCTGCTTTTGCATCCATCTGAATACCTGAGTGTGGGTTATGTAAGTGAAGCTACCTTTCATCCAATCATAATCGCTGCTAGAAAATGCTCAAATTGTAACTGAAACGTCTTAGTTCAAATTAGCTGTATATCATCAAGTTCACTGAAACTTAACTAAATTGTCCAGATATACATGTATTTTTCTCCTCCAAACTCGTAAAATCATAGTCAAGCTTCATGCAACCATGAGCTATTTCTTAAAACCCATAAAATTTATGTCATTGCCCAGATTTAACATGGAAAAACTATACTTAAAAATGCCTAATTTCTACAATATAAACACATGCCGTTCTATTCCCTATATATTGTAACATTCACAACGACTATATACGAAAATCACATCGTTCAATCAACCTTTCAACGATTATTGGGCTCCGCAAACCAAACCAAATAAGCTCAATCATAAAGTATATCAACGACCACAAACACCACAACAAAAATTTCAACAATTTCAAAGACCCAAAAGCTAAAAATGCAGAGATTGAAAAAAGAGCTGACCTCTAAGCACTGAAGCCACTCGTCACTCTTCCCAAGCTCTTCAAAAAGCAGAAAGCAATGCTCAGTTCTAACAATCCTAACGTACTTGTTGAGTGTCTTCAACAAGGGCTGTTTGTCACTGAAGCTCCTCATGAGCATACGAACCACCTCACGGACATCCGGGTCCTCGGTCTTCGTTCCCGGTTTTCTTTTGGGTCGGGTCGAAACGCAGGAAATTCGGGGCATGGGTCGCTTCCGAAGAAGCACGTGTGGAAGCCATGGCTGTGTAAGGTTGGAGTTTTGTGAAAAAATTTGAGCAAATGCCAATGTGGAGGGATGGAGAGAGTTCGGTGAGAGACTTAAGGGCATTATGGGTTCTGGGTGGGTCTGACTTTAGAGGGAGAGTAGGAGGTTTTAAGGGAAGAACATGGTGGAGCAACCTGGGCAACTTGGTTTTTGACTTGAAGGTTTCAGAGAGAGTGAATGAGAGCTCAAATTAGCAGAGAGAGGGAGAGAGATGAGGCCTGTGAGAAAGCGGATGAGACGGAAGAGCGAGAGATGCGGTTTTCTTTTCGTTTTTAACTCTTTTTTCAATAATTATTATTTACTTTTTGGTTTTTACTTTTAACTGGCTCAATGCTGGACCAAAGTGATATGATATAGCACCACAGTGAAAAAGTGGCTCAAAAATTATTTCACACTTTTAAGTGTATCCGGTTCTATTTATGTAGAATATAATTATGAGACAACCCAATATAATTACGCATTCAATAATGCTATTGGCACCAACTTGTTTACCAACTTTTGAATACCAACACATGTGGCACATGACATGGCAACCTATGTCATCTGCCACCTCTTTTATTTATATAACAAATTTTGTAATTAAAATAAATGAGGTGGCAGATGACATAGGTTGCCATGTCATGTGCCACATCTGTTGGTATCCAAAAGTTGGTAAACAAGTTGGTGCCCGTAGCGTTACTCTTATGCATTACCCTTTCTTAGTGAATGAGCAAAAAAATATGATGGACCTAAGGATCTTTAGTAGGAAAAAGCTAAAAAAAACATGAAAGTTATTTATCAAATAACATAATTAAATTAGTTTCTTTGGTATTTTTTAATAAGAGGTATAGTTAAGTCCTTTAATCGATTGGATCAGTTAAAAATTTCAATTCGGGTTCTTCGGTATGCTGATATTTTTGTTTGACAAAAACTTACTAAGAGCATCTCTAACCGAAGTGTCAAAAGTGCCACATAGTAACAGCTATAAATAATATCTCACATCACTGCAACTGAATTGTCAAAATTGATGTGTGTGAGGGCTTTTTCATTTCGGCAGTTACTAATGGGCCTGGGCTGCTATAAAGAGCCAAATGTATGAAATTGCTCATTGAGTCTGAGTTTAAGGATCAGACCCCAAAAGTGTTTCGAAAGGATAGCTAAGCTTTAGGAAACACCTTGGTCTTCTTCACCAATGAAACCAACAGTTGCTTACAGATAAATTCTTGGTTTGGCATGAGAAGCTTGTGGCATGGGAGCTGAGCATTCATGAGTTTAACATGAGAAAAAGAAGGCTTGGGTTTCCTATGAGGAACAGAGGCTTGAAGTAATGATTTCGTGAGGATTTGCTGAGGGGAGGGGGAGAGAGAGAGATAGATAGATAGATAGATAGATAGATGAATAGGTGCTTTGGGTAATTTTCTAGCAACTTGACGAAAGCTTCGTCAAGCTCTGGAATGACTTACTAGAGGAGAAAATGGGAAGCAATGGGAAAACAAGGCTTGAAATCGAAGGGTTCCAGAGATGAGAGGTGATGCTTGCTCTCTCTGAATATGGTTGCTTGCCTTCGATCGAAAAGAGAGGAAGAAGATAGAAGCATAGGTGGCTTTAGCATATTTCCAGCAGCTTGACGAAAGCTTCGTCAGGCTCCTGGGTTGCAAGACAGAAGAGAAAATGGGAAGAGATGGAGGAGTAAGGCTCGAAATTGCAGGGATTTCAGGGATGAGAGATGATGCTTGCTATCTGGATGTATGTTTATGGAAAGGGAGGAAGAATATGGAAGAACAAAGCATGAAATTGAAGGTTCCAGAGAGGATGCTTGCCTTCGATGAGTTGATCTGGTTGCTGGGAGGCTTGTAGCAACCAAGGTTTGTTTCGAGATCAAATATCCCCCCTTTTGCTGGGTAGAAAGTGCTTCCTTTTATAGGCGCTAAAAACCTTAATTTTGTCAAGCCACCCTCTCATCTTTTCCTTCACTTTCTTCCATTCCACCTCATTTGGTGAAACTTTCCTAGCATGAGCATGTAGGCATGAAGCTTTTTGGAGTTCCAAGACCTTCACACAGCTGGACTTCTCCATGTGGGTGAGAAGCCACAAACTTTTTCTTCTTGTTTTCTCACCAAAACTTGCAGAGGAAAGAATGGGTAAGGGTGCTTGGTCAAAAAGGTGATCAACACACAGGTTTGCTTGGTTTTGGTGGTTTGGTTGCGATCTGTTTTTAACAAAGATGCACGACGTTGAATATTTTATAAGGTGCTGGGCTGGGCTGTTTTGTTTCCAGCGGCTTGTGATTTCCTTTTTATTTCGTCAGACTGCTGGAAGCTTTGGCTGATGTAGGATTTTCTCACGTGTTATGGGCTATTAGCTTTTCTTAAGGTGATGGGCTACTAGGTTTTCTTTCATGCTTACCCATATGTTTGGGCTCAAGGAATGGGCTTGAGTTTTGGTGCTCCCAAGTAACCCAAAACTTCCACTCCTTGGACCATCAATGGGCCTCGTGAATACTCGTAACTATTTATACCACAACCCGCTCAGTAAGCCCCAGGCATTCGCATGGCTTGGGCCTACTTAAGCTTGTAGCGTGGCGTGTTGCTTATTTGCTTGGCGTGGCATGTGACGAACTTTCGCGTGCCCAAATCGGGTTTCTTCTTGGTAAGGTATCGCATTGGGCTGGGAATATATTTGGGCCTAGCCTTAGATTTTTTTGGGCCTCAACAATGTCGAATGAAGGCTGGAGGTTTAGCCGTTACTTTTGGCATCCCAAAAGCAAGATGTCAAATGAATATTTTATTATTTTTTAAAGATAGCTGGCTGTTACTTTTTTTAAATATTTTTTTCCTTTTTTATTTTTTTCTTCTTTTATCTTGAATGATTTGACCGTTACAAACTTTTACTTCTTTCTCTTTCCAACTTATTTCCTGCCGTTGAACAATTTTTTAAAACACACCTCTTTCATTTCATTTTCTTCAAAAAGCTATAAATAAAAATAAATAAATAAAACTTGTGCTCAAACACAATTCTTCTCTTATACCAAAATTTTTCTTTTCTTTTACAGTGAATTGTGAAGAACCCCAACATGTCTCATCATTTTCCCAATTCATCTTCTGATTCGACAGATAAGCACTTTTGGAATCTTGTTGATTCAGAGTCTAGCGAAGAACTAGAAATGTTGGAAGTGGTTGCCTTGCAAAAGGAACAAGAAAATATGGAAGGAGAAACGAGTAAACATTGTGGTGCCGTCCAAGGTCATGCATATATCGATCGTGGATGACTACAAGGGCACCAAAGACTCTATGATGATTATTTTGCTGAGAATCTTAAGTACTCTCCAGCTCAATTTTGAAGAAGGTTTTGAATGTGCCGACCATTTTTTCTTCGAATCCTAAATGCGATAGAAGATTATGACTCATACTTTGCCCAAAGAAGGGATCGAGTTGGCCATCTTGTATCACCTTTACAAAAGGTCATTGCTGTGATGAGAATGAGTGCTTACGGAGTTGCAGCTGGTGTTGTCAATGATTATGTGCGGATTAGTGAAACTACTTCAATTGAATAAATGAAAAGGTTTGTTCAAGCGGTTATTGACATTTTGGGTGAGAATTACTTGAGAAGGCCAAACAATGACGACATTTCTAGGTTATTAGCAGAAGGTGAGACTCGTGGGTTTCCAGGAACGCTTGGTAGCATCGATTGTATGCATTGGAAATGGAAAAATTGTCTGGTTGCATGGAAAGGGATGTATGCTCGTGGAGACCATTGTGACCCTTCGTTGATTCTCGAAGTTGTGGCTTCAAAAGATCTATTGATATGGCAGGCTTTCTTTGGATTTCCAGGATCACATAATGATATAAATGTAGGATGGCAGAGGTTGATTCCTCTGCAGAATGAAGAGAAGCATGGGCTCCACAAGAATACACGAGCACCTTGGACAAGCCCAACATGGCCTTTTTGTTGTTTCAAGCCTTGCAAGGTAATGGCCCAAGCTTAGACCACAAGCCTAACCCATGCTTAAGTACCAAACAGGCCTAGGTCAAGGCATGTTTGGGCCTTACAGGGTAAGCCCACTAAGACTAATCTTTGGGCCCCACGCCTCTAAATGGATCAACATTGCTCACCAAAATCTCCTTATTCACTGCAACAGGAGTAATTTAGGAGATTATGCTCACTCACTTTAGGTAAATATCTCACACATCCCCATAGTCAAACGACTAATTGAATTGACATGCGTATCAACCGGACTCTGGATTCCTAATCAACATTCTGCATGTAGTCTCTTGCAGCAATAAACTAGCCATCAACGAGTCATATATATAGCAAATCACTGCCATCAGTAGGAGGTAACTGTTCCTTCTACCAAGAAACCTTACTTTTTCCCATTGATTCTATTATCAAAACTGACTTAAGCATCAAAGACTCATTGGCTCACATTACACATATGTAGACTATAGACTTGCCTATGTCTTTACTTCTTGGTGGCACGGCAAAAACATCCTCTTGAAGGGTGGACAAAATAATCCGCCACATAGACAAATTCCCCAACATTACCCAACTAAAACATATACAATAAGCCTAACTCAAATATATACTCACCTAAATCATTTTGGACCTAAATTTAAGAAGTCCTTTTTTTAGGAAAGTTGATATAGATCCAAATTCCTATTATGGAATTGGGTTTAATCCTCGAATTTGGTGATTTTGATCCAAGTTCTCTGACTTTTGTGTCACATAAAATTACATTCCTTTTTAAAAATATTTTATGATGTAAGCTTTTTATTATTTTATTTTTAAAATTATTTTGTGTTCCAATGTTGTCCCTTATGACTTGAATACCTATTGCATAGGTATATATATATTTTCATATTTTCGACAATGTGTAATATTATTTTATGTACATTTTTTTTATAGGTAACATACAATTTTATTTTGTCTACTTTTATATTTAACTTATAGATAGTCTTCCAATTTATGTTCCTAACTTATAGGTAACACGATTTATCACTAAGTATTTTTCGTTGCTAATAATAACATTGCTTTCTCTCTTTTTTTCTTTAATAATTATCATTGTTTACTTTTTGGTTTTTACTGTGACTGGACCAAAAGAATAACTGGCTCAATGCTGGGCCTAGTAAGGATATTTGTAGGCAAAAAAAATAATAATAAAATCAAAGTTATTTATCAAATAACATAATTAAATTGATTTCTTTAGTATTTATGATCGATATCAATGGGCTTCTCTAACATTATTATTTTATTAATGATAATTATAATTACAAGGAGGAAGTTCTACAAATCCTCCTATCCTCCATTTACAAAAGAATGTTGCTGTTAGTTGTTTTTCAATTTTTAGTTTTTTATTTTATTAAGTTAAGGGAGCTGATTTCCCCACTCTCTTTTCCTTCACTTACACTCTTTTTTATTTTTTAATACTTTTTAATTAATTTTGTTCTTTTTTGTTCTCTCTCTTTTCTATTCTAAAAATAAAAAAATAAAAAAATAAAAAACCCAACCCCTCCTGTGTTGTGCCCAACCAGTACCCTCCCCTTGGCACCGTCCCCACCCAACCCCAGCCACCACCTCCTCTCTTCCTCCATTTTTCTTTCTTTTTCCATACCCACCAATCTCTCTGTCACTCCCCTTGAGATTTGGGTTTGTTTTTCAATTTTTTATTGATTTTGATTAGTTAACGCAGTGGGGGTTTGGATGGGGAGATTAATCTTGGGTGGGTTTGGGGTGATGGGGTGAGGGATTGGATTGGGGGTGGCTTTGATGGTGGTTGGAAGGATGTTGTGGTTGAACTGGGGTGGGGGCTGCGGTGAAACTGATGTTGGGTGTGTAGAGGAAGTTGGGTGGCTCAAGAATGGTTGGGACTTGGGTATGATTTGGTTTGGTGGGTTGGTTTTTGAAATGATTCTTTTGATTACTTGGTATGGTTTTATGATTTTATTTCTTGGAAGTTGATTTTCTTAGTTTGATTTGATCTGTTGGGTGAAGAAACAGAAGAAGGCAGGGAGTTGGGATTTGTTGGCCTTGCCAGAATCCAGACAAAGTGAGACATATAATTGTGGAAAAAGGAGTAAAGTGAGACAAAATGAGTTTTAGGGGCCAAAGTGAGACTCAAATACACTTCCCCATATAAAAAAAAAAAAAAAAAAGCCAAAAAAGTATTGAAAAATGAGGGCAAGTGAAAATAAAGTAAAAAGAAAGAAGAAATGATATAAAAGGGAAGTAAAAAGAAATTAATGTAGGGGAAGGGTAGAATAGGAAAGAGAAAGAACAAAAAATAACAAAATTGATTAAATGATATTAAAAAACAAAAGGGAGTGTAAGTGGAGAAAAAGGGAGTGGGAAAATCAGCTCCCTAAATTAATTGTTATATTAGGGTTAAGTGATAGGACACTTGTCAAACATTTAAAGAAAGGACATGAAGGGGACACCAAATTGGGGACAGCGGATCTGCTTCCTCTTGTGTGTGTGTGTGTGGGGAGGGGAAAAAAGGATATCCTCTAATTTCTAAAAAATTTGAATTTTCATACATAAGTGAGTTCGGCCAATTTTGGAATTATCATATCCATTCGAGTTTTGACTTCCCTTTTTTTGTTTTGGGTAACTTTTGGAATTGATTGGAATGTGCCCAAAGTGAACATTTTTGGATTGAAAATCAATTGGAGTGAGGTATGTGCATACATTAACACCCGATTAGAGTTTGAAATTGAAATTTAAGCAAAATCAAAGTACCAAAAATGCCTATAAGACGTGTTAAAATTTTACTGGATTCGTGACACCACGTTGGAATGTCATGTTGAATAGCATAAAAATTTCTCAGAAGTTGTGTTGCTAAGATTCATCTTAGAATTAATAACATAACAATAGGAATTGGATCAAATGAATGTATAAAATTTAAGAAAGGGAAAAAGAGTGTACCATATAAATACCTACCATTTATATTAATTACCTTATCTAATGAATTTTACTCACCGTGTCCGTTTGTAAACAATAATGTTTGTCCATAGCAGCAAATATTCTCACTATAAAAGCATGATAACTGCAAATGGTTCCTGCCATCAAACTCCGTTGAATGAAACTGAAAAACAATGAAGGGGTCATCAAAAGCAATATGGCAGTTTTACTGCGTTGTGCTTCTCCTTGCCTCAGCCTTTGCTCCAAGTACTTCATATTGGATCCGCAGAGGTCTTACAAAGGACTATGTGCGCATCATCAACAACCTCAACAACCAACAACTCCAGTACCAATGTAAATCCAAAGACGATGATTTTGGCCTTCGTAGTCTTCCGCCCAACGGGGAGTACGAATGGGGATTTCGGGTCAACCTCTGGGGCAGCACACTTTACTTCTGCAATTTCTGGTATTTGGACAACCATGCTGTTTTTGATGTGTTTAGAGATACTATTGATTTTCTATACGAATGTGGTGGAGCTCATTGCATATGGAAAGCCAAAGAAGATGGGATTTACTTGTTTCATATCCAAACGAAAGAAGATAAAAAAATGCATGACTGGGAAAAGATCAAAGCCTGAAAATGATATGTGCAGAAGTTAGTTTTGTTTTACTTAAAGGCTCAAGTATATGCATCGGGCATCAAATTATAATAAAGTTGTTTAACACAATTTCATCATTTGATTTCTTTCTTTTTCTCTTCGTTTTCGTCAGGTGAAGAAAACAAATGTAAAAAATGCTTATATATAATAGAGAAAACATAGACCATAGTCCAAAATACTAAAATCTGCAAGTTAGACACTACAGTCTTACAAACACAAATTATGTGATCATTTGTGAAGGCGATAGAAAGGAATAGCCAGTAGATGCTTGGCCCTTGGAACCGTAAGACCAAACTCCTCACTCATATCCAACTCATTTGGCAACATGCTATTTGGAAGCTCCCAATCAAAACAGTGCACAAGTTGTGCCACCATTAATTGGACCGTGGTAAGCCCTAATTGAATTCCCGGACACCTTCTTCTGCCAGAGCCAAATGGAATAAGCTCAAAGTGATTTCCCCTAACATCAATATTACTACCCACAAACCTTTCTGGTATGAACTTTTCGGCATCTGTCCAAGCACTTGGGTCTCTCCCAATTGCCCATACGTTTATGATAATGCGCGAGGCTTTCGGTATGTGGAAGCCATTGATGGTGCAATCTTCAATGGCTGCATGAGGGATCAACAATGGTGCCACTGGATGTAGCCTCAGGGTTTCCTTCACTACAATGTCTAAATACTCCAATTTCTCCAAATCTGATTCCTCAACCATTCTCTCCAAGCCCACTACATCTTCTAGCTCTTTTCGGACTTTCTTCATTACATGTGGATGCCTCATGAGTTCCGAGAGCACCCACTCTATCGTTGTTGATGATGTGTCCATCGAAGCCACGAGCATGTCCTGCCAAGCAATTCGCCATTTTTAGATGAAACTATATATACAAGATACCTAATCAAGGTTTGGATTAAAAATCTTCTAGACCATAACATGTTAGATTGTCTGACAATATATACAAGATACCTAATCAAGGTTTGAATTAAAAATCTTCTAGACCATAACATGTTAGATTGTTTGACTGCTATGCATATGTGTAGCTAGGTTCCATGTATAATTACCAATATTATGGCTTTGATATTGGAGCGTTCGATACGGTATTGAGATTCTGCAGACCCCATGATGCCCACCATGACATCAACAAAGTCCTTGGTTCGGTATTCATCCTTAGATTGAAGATGCTCATCAATGATCTTCTCAAAAAAGTTATCAAACGCCTTGTTAACTGCCTTCATGCGCTTTGTGAACCCTTGGAGGTCAAGTGGAGCAATACAAGGGATATAATCACCCAAGTTAGGGGCAGCTGCTAATTGCATACCCTCTTTGATCAGAGACTTGAAACCCCTCTCATCAAGCTCCTCATCCCTGTACTTCTTCCCCAACACCATCCGGCAGCTCATATCCACGCTGAGAGATGAGACTCTGTCACTTAGATCAATAGCAACATGTCCATTATTGGCAGCCTCTTGGATAGACTCAATAAACAGAGCGACCTCTTCTTTCCGCATAGACTTGAAGGAATTGATTTTGTGGTTGCTAAGTAACTCAAGGGTGCACATCTTTCTGATGTCGCGCCAATAGGAGCCATACTCAACAAAGCTTAAGTTCCTTTGCCCAAAAGAGAGATGCTTTGCACCTTCATGAGGTGGCCTAGTTGCAAAAACAAGGTCGTGTGTTTTGAGGAACAGCTCGGCAGCCTGCGGGGAAGAAACCAGAATGGTGGGAACAAGACCTAACCGCATATGCATGATGTCGCCGTATTTTCGGGCTAGTCGATGAAGATCCCGGTGAGGGAGGTCTCCTAGCAAGTGGAGGCTTCCAAAAACAGGAAAACCTCTTGGACCAGGAGGTAACCTCTTCTTGTTCTTCCAACATGCTTGGAGGATATGAACAAGTACAAGCAACCCAACTGTTGCCCAAATCCAAACCATTTGCTCTCTTGTGGGGGGTGGGTGTTTGAGAGAGGATTGGGACGGGGAAATTCTGAAGTTGTTGCTGAGCTAAGTGTTTATGAAATTTATCTCTATTATTGTTGCTGCCTTACCCAGACTTTAAATATTATTGTATGCTTTTCAGATTAAATAAGATTGTAGAAAAAAAGCATTGGAATTGATCAACTGGCTGTCGGGTTGTAGAGATCATTCCAAGCTTGTAAGTGATGATCACGTCACATTTCGAGATTGAAAAATAGATTGGGAGGCATATCCGTTATAACTCCAATGAGATTGCATTCGGTGGTTCTGTTTGATATGTAAATTATGTTTTTTTCTTCTTGGACAAAAAAAGAGTTTCTTTCTTTTAATAGTTTATTTATTTAATGGCAGCGGAGGAAAAGAGATTCCATTTTCAGATGACCTCTTATTTTTATCAATTAGTTGGATAGTGTTTTCTTTTTGAAAAGAAGAGAAATTAAAGCAAAGCCCGAAACATTGCATATATATCATTGCACCTAGTCAACGGAGTTTAGCCTAGTGGAAAAAGGGCTTAACTTGCAGATCATTGGTCTCACCATAGAGTTCCGGCCAAATTTTCACATATAATTTGTTGAGAATTTAATTTTCTAGTATTTTTAATTGAATTCAAATGAGGGTGTACTTCCTTATTTACATTGTAAACTTAAGTAAATGAAGTAATATAAAAATAAATTAAGTTTGGAAAAAGGTGGGGGTCTCCAACCAATGAAAACGTTTAAGAGAGTTTAGTGGCTCCTATTTTTTGGGGGAGTTGGTTATTCAATTTTTAATATAAATATTCTGCATAAAAGAAGAAAAAGAAGAAAGAGGAGGACAGAAAAGAAGGAGAAGACGACAGAAGAAGAAAATTGTTGCAGAAGGAAAATTGCAGGAGCACAAATACAAGAGGAGACATTTTCACAGGTAGATGGATCCTGTCAATTAATTCTTGTTGGGTGGCAACCCTAAAATCATTCTCTTGGATGATGAATCCATATTGGGTGGCAACCCTTAAATGATGAACAACAAATCCATGAGAGGATTTCTGTTTAAACAAAGCTCTGCCGAGCAAAAGAAAATCCTTTGAAATGGATACAAAATATTGGATACAAAATCCATCATGGGTGTGTAACCCTCAATCAAATTCCCTGAATGGTATATCCATTTTTGGGCATAAAACTCATTCAGTGAGTTCTCAAGAGCACAAATCCAATTTGGGTACAAAACCCACGAACATAATCATGGAGGGATTTAATCTCACAGCAAATAAAAATCAGCTGTGTGCACAAAAAAAGAGGAACAAAGCTTGAAAAGGGAGGCCACGTTTGTGCAGTCTATCCTTTGAATTCTTCATCTGGGGAGGATAGCCACGTTCCTGTTGGCAACTTCTGGTTGCGCAGCAAACCAAAAGCAAAGAAAAAAAAAGCTAAAAAAGAGAGGAGAGGAATTGGCTTGGTGTTATGTATGGCAGTAACAAAAAAAAAGGGAGAAGGCTTCCACTGAAAAGAAAACAAACGGAAGAAGAGTAAAAAAAAAAAAAGGAAAGTGGCGTCAGCCACTTTGTTTCAAAAGGAAGAGGAAAGCGTCAGCCACTTTGTTGAAGTTGGAAGAAAAGCAAAACAAAGGGAACAAGGACCATGGGTTTGCAGAGAGAAAAAAAAAGGGGAAAAGGACAAAAAGAATCTGAAACCTTTTGATGTATTGCGGCAGTTTCTTTTTTTCTCTGGCTCTCTCTTTTTGTTTGCAAAGGCTGTGTACAGATTGTGACTTCGTGTATCTTTTTAAAGACTGAACAGTAACAGTGTTTGCTTTTAATTCAAACTGATCACAAGTATTCCAGATAAAGATGGGATTGCAAGGTCTGATTTTACTTGGAAACAAACTCTGCAAAGAGTTGGATAGCTAATCGCCTGCTGGACCAAAGTTTTTTTTTGGGGCTCCATGCTCATGGGCTAACTATCAACAAACATCAAAAGCCCAAAATAGGATCATGGGCTGTCAGAGAATAATTATTCATTTACTCTCAGAAGCCCATATAATTAATGGGTAACTCAAATAATTACCCATTAAATTTCCTAAGGCCCAAAATTTCTATCATATGGTTAATGGTTTAATTCAACAACCCTCATAGCCATATTTGGGCCCAATTGCAAATAATGTCAATTTTAGAAAATTAGTGGGTTAATCAAAATTGCTCATTAATTTTCTAATACATTGATAAAAAGGAAAGTGGTACAAAACCATCCAAATTTTCCCATGGGTCATCTACCTATGAAAATTCCAATGAGATTAAATTCAAATATCTCAAACACAAATTCTCAATTAATGGGCCACACTTACCCATTAATTTCAAAATTTTCCTATGTGATACCTACCTATGAAAATCCCCAAATTATCTCAAATATACAAATTCTAAATTATTGGGCCATACATACCCATTAATTTCTAATTATTTCCCATAGGTCATCTACCTATGAAATCTTCAAATCGTCTCAAAGACACCAACTCTAAATTATTGGGCCACACTTACCCATTAATTTCTAAAAGTTCGAACTACGTTGGTTTGATCCCTTTAAAAGGGTACGTAGGCAATCTAGAGATTCAATCTAGATGCAACCATCCCAAACATATTTCCATATCGAATCCCTGATTTATTCAGCTAAATTCACTCAAACTCCTCAATCAAACCCATTCAAATTCTTCGTTTTGTGATGAGTCATTTATTCATCATGAATCTTTGAACTACGAGTGGCTTGATTCCCGCAAAGGATACGTAGGCATCCTGAGGTTGGACTTGGGAGCAACTGCAAAATCAAACACACACGTTCTGTTTCTTTATGATGGAATCAAAGGGTTTTCCCTTGAAGCAAGGGATTGTAATTAAGAGACTTGTGTCTCGAATGGGTCGAACCTAAAATAATAAAACCCCATTATTTAATTAGTGGTGGTGAAATTATATTAGGAAGATCACCATTTTCCTTCAACAGGCCGGGGGTTTCAAATCCAAAGTTCAAGCCCTACCCAATCTTAAAACAAACTGGGCCGAGCAAGCATAATCATTGGTTTAGGCTGGGTTCGGCCCATGGGCCTCAGGCTATCTACTTCACCCCGCAAGCCAAATGATGATTCTTAGTCTCATGTTTGAACTCTCATGACACATTGGTAATGTATGTTTGAAAGACCCACTCCCATTGTAGTTTAGATTACCGCTTTTATTCAAATAATAAATCATTGCACGCATATGTTGGCCAAGGCGACCACCCATCCATGCAGGCTCTCTAGGTAATTTTTATTTTTTTTTTCCCATGTCATTACATGAAAACAAAAAGTTGCTTAACATCATTGTTCAAGATGGTCCTAACTTAATAGCATTTTCTAAAAAAGTTGAAACTAACTCTTGGTATTTGTCTTTTTTCAAATATTGACAGAAATCTTAAATTTGAATCCCTCATCTTTGTTGATTAAAAGATCAAGCGAATGTTAAATTTTTAAGAACATAATTTAAGTCAAAATGCATTAAACCTCCTGGGGGTTAATATGTAATCTACTCATCTGATAATTTATGTCTTGATATTAATAGAGGTTTCTTGAATTCTAGATCACAAGTGACATGACAATATTCCGACCAAAACAAAGAAAATTAACATTATAATATTGACTAAAGAGTTCTAGTCTTGATGATCTCTGTATAGATTTAGATTTAGTCTAATGGTAATAAAAGAGGAAGTGATCACCAACGAAAGACTATTAGACGCCGCCTACTTGTGCATCAAGAATCATTTATCTACGTCTCTTCATGTTCATACTCTTTATTTTTTCTTTAATCCTCAAACTAATTATTAAAAAAAGAAAAAATCAACGACTTCCTTGAAAAGGTCTTAAAATGGAGTTTCCTCTCCTCTGATGATACAGTTATTTTAGACTTAAAAGGTTTGACTGAATTCTACAAAGAATAATAGAATCCTATTTGAAAAGCCCACATACAAATAGTCTAGGTGTTTGGAAGATCTAAACAAAGTATATAAATAGAAGAAGTATAGAGAGACATACCTACGTCTTAAACACACTCAGCTAGATATAGCTCAACCATTTGAGATCATATCTCCAAAAGAGCAATGGTTTGGATTTGGGCAACAATTGGGTTGCTTGCACTTGTTCACATCCTGCAAGCATGGTGCAAGAACAAGAAGAAGAGGTTACCTCCTGGTCCAAGAGGGTTCCCCATTTTTGGAAGCCT
The DNA here is from genome assembly GCF_902201215.1 of Prunus dulcis. Classification (NCBI taxonomy): domain Eukaryota; kingdom Viridiplantae; phylum Streptophyta; class Magnoliopsida; order Rosales; family Rosaceae; genus Prunus; species Prunus dulcis. Next base: position 15,719,262 of record NC_047653.1, on the reverse strand, counting down.
TCACTTGCTATCAGGGGAGTTCCCTAACAAGGATCTTCACCGACTAGCCCAAAAATATGGCGACATCATGTACTTGCCCTTAGGCCTTATGCCCACCATTGTTGTCTCATCTCCACAAGCTGCCAAGCTGTTCCTGAAAACACACGACCTTGTGTTTGCTAGCAGGCCACCTCATGAAGGTGCAAAGCACATCTCTTTTGGGCAGAGGAACTTGAGCTTCGCTGAATATGGCCCGTATTGGCGCGACATGCGGAAGATGTGCACCCTTGAGTTGCTCAGCAACCACAAAATCAACTCTTTTAAGTCCATGAGGCGAGAAGAGGTTGCTCTCTGTGTTGAGTCTATTCGAGACGCTGCCTATAAGGGACGTGTTGCTGTTGATCTGAGTGACATTGTCTCATCTCTCAGCGTGGACATGAGCTGCCGGATGGTGCTTGGGAAGAAGTACAGGGATGAGGATTTTGATGCGAGGGGTTTCAGGTCTGTGATCAAAGAGGGCGTCCAATTGGCAGGCGCCTCTAACTTGGCTGATTACATTCCTTTTATAGCTTCCCTTGACCTCCAAGGGTTTACGAAGCGGATGAAGTCTGTTAACAAGGCGTTTGATGTGTTCTTTGAGAAGATCATTGAGGAACATCTTCAATCTAACGATGGGGAAAGGACTAAAGACTTTGTTGATGTCATGGTGGGCTTCATGGGATCCGTAGAATCTGAATACCAAATCGAACGCCCTCATATCAAAGCGATAATAACGGTTAGTATACACAAAAACTTAAACATATGGGCATGGTGGTATTAAACACTAAATCCTTGCATCATTTTAATTATTTGTCCTTTTATTCTAGCATTGCTCAAAGTAAAACGAAATCGTTTCTTGTGAGAAAATTTAACATGTCGAGGTTTAAGATTTGTGAATCTGAACCATTAATTAGGTGGAATTTTGTTTCAATTGATCAGTTATACATGTCCCTTTTGTTATTTATCATGTGTGTATAGTTTTGTCTGTGTCTGTTACACCACTTACTGTAAAAAAATGGCAAATTTCTTTGCAGGACATGCTGGTGGCCTCCATGGACACGTCATCAACAACGGTCGACTGGGCACTGTCCGAGCTAATGAGGCATCCAAAAGCAATGAAAGAAGTCCAAAAGGAGCTAGAAGATGTTGTTGGATTGGAGAGAATGGTAGAGGAATCAGACTTGGAGAAATTGGACTACTTGAGCATGGTGGTGAAGGAAACCCTGAGGCTACACCCAGTTGCGCCATTGTTGGTTCCTCATGCAGCCACTGAAGACTGCATCGTCAATGGCTACCACATACCCAAAAAAACGCGCGTTATCATAAATGCTTGGGCAATCGGGAGAGACCCGAGTGCTTGGACCGATGCAGAGGAGTTCATACCAGAAAGATTTGAGGGTAGCGACGTTGATGTTAGAGGAAATCACTTTCAGCTCATCCCATTTGGCTCTGGCCGAAGACGTTGCCCAGGAATTCAGTTAGGGCTCACTGTGGTCCAGTTAATGTTGGCACAACTTGTCCATTGTTTTGATTGGGAACTTCCAAATAACATGTTGCCAGAAGAATTGGACATGAGTGACTCGTTTGGCATTACTGTGGAAAGGGTCAAACGTCTAATTGCTATTCCTTCTTATCGACTTCACAAATGATCATAATATGTCTACAATGCCTCATTTTGTACTTTTAATATTTTGTTGTGTCGTTTCTGTTTTTCTAATAAATACCACTCTTGTAACGCGTTACATTTGTTTTCTTCACCTGAAGAAAATTATTATGAAAAAAATGGAATAAATTAAATAAAATTGCGTTATGTACTTAAGTTGAGGATCTCTTTCTCCTTTGGTTTACAACTTGGATAAATTTCTTCAAACAAGATACAAATAAGCAGACTATATTTTGTAAACATCAGGCACCCCATGTCCCAATCTTTATCTGTAGATTTTTTTATTCTTTTTCTTCTTTAGGTGACATTGTCTTATGGGAACAATCTTTATTATCACAAGGAGAATCATGAAAACAAAAAAACAATAAACAAAACTACTTAAACACTCATCTGTTTATATTGATTGAAAGAGAAATTCAAAGCAAAACCTAGATCCAACTCACCCATAACAAAACCACAATACAATAATACTTGTTATTGAAAAGACAACAAACATGGTTTTTACCAACTAGCTATTGGTCCAGAGGTATTTTTCATTTCAATGTTGAAAGTGATTCCAAATTCGATTCCCCACTCTCCATTAACAAAAAGGAAAGAGCAAACAATCATAGAATTGAACTAAAAACATATTTCAAAAAGTTCTGGTTAACTAAAGCAGGGTAACTGAACTAGCAACACTTTGAACCCACTATAGAAGAGGAGGAATAAAATTATCGTCTCAATCTCCGATATCTCAGTAGTTGGGATAACTTTTGTAAAAGAAGAAGGTTTCAAATTCAGACCTGAAAAGAATACGAAATGTATTGTTATTTGTATAAAAATGGTTACAATATATTTTCGGCTATCCTCCCATACACTTTACAGAGAAAGATAAACTTATATATACAAGTAAAACCCTAAGAGGGAAATTCAGGAAGGAAAGTATGTTGTGATTTATCTACGACTCTTCATGTGTTTACCCTTCTTCTTTTTTTTTTCTTTTTTTCTTTAGTCTATCAAATCGAGTTTCCTCTCTTCCGGTGGTAAAAGAAACCATGTAAGGAACACAATGACATGATCCGTGATTTATCAGTGGCTCACTCACTTTGGCCACAAAAGAACAGTGGCTTTTGTTAGTATGGGCCACGAATTGATATGTGGCCAATTTTGAGGTTTTCTAGAAGTGGTATATTCTAAAGAGAAAATTATGAGATGCAAAAAAGAAATAGACAAAGGCAGAAGAAAGATAGCTAGAAAAGGAAAGAGAGAGAGACAAAAATGCTATGTATACCGTATCGCTGAATGTCTTTATAGACAACTTTCCAGAAGAGAATTGAATTAATGAATAGGACCAGCTGAGGTCTGTGCTAGCTATTGCATGCTGGCATGTACGATTCAATTCTGATGCTTCATTTGAAATAGTGCCTTAGGATATTTTATGAATGGTTGTAGATCAAGAAGCTTGTGATTTTCCTACAAAAAATATGGGCGATTTGAAAAGCCCAAATACAATTCTAGGTGTTTGGATCTTCCACGCATCCTCGTTCATTAAACACAACGAAAGAAATTATACAGAGTAGAGATAGAGAAACTTCTCTCCTCTCAGATACACTCATGGTTTTCAAATCATGATCAATTTAAGCCTTCCGTTAAGTTGACTATTTGGTCATATGTTAATTAATACTGTGTCCACTATTAGATATATGCCCTAGAAGCCAATATAAAAATAGAATATTATAAGGATATAATATAATTAATATAATCAAAGGGGGCATGAATGTTACTCTAAGATACGTAATGTACATGGATAAATATATGAATGGAAAGCAGTCTAAAGAAGTTAGATTCACTAGACCTTTCCATCATAGAAATATTGAATCCTAAACTACTCATGGTCATAGGATCACCAATTGGATAATGGTAATCCGTAAAGACTGGTACACATTATCTTTGCTCAATTCAGAGTTCACTAAAGGCGATCAACTTAAAAATTCTTGTATGGAAGTCTTACTCACAAGTGTCAAACAAAGAATTCTAAAGTTACGATAAAGCAAATTAGTCCTTGAATTTGAGACATTACGGTTGTCTATGTATGAGTTGTTTGTCTTTGAGAGCACCATACAGTCGTATCAAAAGGATGTGACTTAAAGGTGTTCCTCATGATACTCAGCATATACATAGAGGTATGTGAACGTATGACAGGGAATCTCTACTCTTAGTAAGAAGAGAGAATAATCTAAAGATATGATTCGTTAAATCTTCGGCCAAAGTATAAGAATGTTTGCAATTACATCTAAGAGAATCATATAACCTAAAGATGTCATGTTAGAAACTTGACACGAGTTAACCATATCCCAATAACACGACATAGAGTATTGTAATAGAGAAAAAACCGAATTGCATTGTAATCACAAACTGACTAGGTTCAATAGATGAATTCTATTTAGCTTGGGTGGCCATGAGAGGGTATGGAGCCTTGAAAACTCCACGAGGAGGAAAAGATCAATAACCAGAAAACCTTCCTCTCCCAAAAGAATTAGACATAGAACCAGAGCGCCGAGCATTGGCATGAAAACTAGAATGAGATACAGGAACAGTCGAGTTGGAAGTAACTAGTGCCTGTATTGCGATAGCCAGAAGAAGTATGACCAATCATGGCCACCATAGGAGTATGATAAGTTGAAATGCACGATTCAGCAGATTGTTCAGTAATTAAAACTTGAGTATGAAACTCCTTGAACGAAATGGAAGTATCTCAATATCTCGAACAATGAGAACTATCTTGATCATATCGTACTTGGAAGGTAATCCATTGAGGGCTACGATGATGAGACCATCATCTGAAATTGAAACTCAAGCAATGGACAACTAATCCTTGATATATTTGAGACGCAGAAGAAATTTATCGATTGAATCACCACCTTTCTGAGTCGTCTGCAACTCAGTTTGGAGATGATTGATCCGAGCACGAGACATGGTGACATAGCGATTGGAGAGGCTCAACCAAGCATCACGAGTAGTTTTACTACTGATAACATATTCAATCATGTTGTCCAAAAGTGTTGCAATCAGAAAGCTCAATAACACTTTATCAGCCCAAAGCCACTCCTTACACTACAAGAAAATTTAGTATTTACGGCGTGCATAGTGTGGGCCGTAAAAAATTACTTTTTATGGCGTGCAATTTTCTCGCACTGTAAATGAGATTTCCCCTTCCTTTGCTACGACGTGCTTTTAGTGCGTGCCGTAAATTTTGGGCATTAGAGCAACTCCACCCCTTGGGGCAAAGTCTAAGGCAAGGGCAAGCTAGGGCAAGCAAGGGCTGACACTATTCACGTGAATAGTGTCAGCCTTGCCATTTGTGGTTCCACCCACAATGGCAAAGTCTAGGGCAAGTCTAGGGCAATTACTATTCATTGTACTTTATTTCCTATTTTTTTATACTTTAAATCATTAATTTTGATAATCTTTTGTAATTAAATTTTCGGATAAGATTTTCGGATGTGAATCTCGGTTGCCACGTGTCTTATTCCAGATAAATTTTTTGGATATTCATTAATAAAAATTATAATCTCAGATTTCCGATAAAATTTTCACTCTCTAAAATATTGTATGGAGAAGAAATTGTATGAAGATTTGGTGTTGAAAGTAGATAAAATGGTTAGGTATTTATAGGGAAAAAATACATACATTTTTGGTATTTTTTTAAAAAAAATTTCAGAATTTTTTTCGAATTTTTTCGGATTTTTTAGGATTTTTTTTAAATTTTTTTGGTGCGCTGACGTCAGCGAAACTCGGGCTCGAGCCCAGTCTGATTTCGCCCTTGGGCCTGCCCGGGCTCGTGGGACCCGCAGCTTGCCCGGGCTGGATTTGTTGCGCTGGAGCTGGACTCAGACTCCTTCTTGCCTTTTGCCTGGGCCAGCCTCTAGCGCTGGACTTGGCCTTAATGGTGTGCAAAATATGCACACCATAAAAAAAAGACTACATTTATGGCGTGCAAAACATGCGAGCCGTGAAATGCCCCTCATTTAATTTTTGTTGCCCGCGAAAACACTTCCTTTTCCCCCCTTAGAATTTCTTATTTCAGAATACTCTCCCTCAAATTTTTTTCGCGTAGCATTCTTTTCTTCTTCCCTAAATTTTACTCTCTCTCTCTCTCTCTCTCTCTCTCTCTAACCAAAAACCCTCTCTGGCTCTATCTGACCACAAATCCCTGCGATTCTCTCTAACTCCAAACCATCTACCATTCTTTCTCATCTAGAAATCCTCTTGGTTCCCAAACCCTTTCAGGACTACAATCTCAAGGTAACCCTACCTCTCTCTATCGCTCTTTTATTTTTCAGATTTTATCAAAACGTTCTTTCAATTTAGCTTTGCGGAACCTCACGGCTGCACTCTCAAGTTGGTTTTACTAAATTTTATGGAACCTCACTGGGTATGAAGTTCCAAATTCTTTCAATTATTTCAATTAATGTGCAGATATTACAAAGTCTTAAATTCTTTCAAATTTTAATTTAGATTTAGATTTTTTTATTATTTAAATTTTGCAAGAATCTAATGGTGCTTTGGTTTGTTTTTAGAAGAGATATGCCATGTGATTGGTTGAAGTTGTAGAAAAAGCTAGGTGAGAGGACAGTGGGAGAAAGGTAAAAGTCAGCTCCTTATGCACTTATACACTTATTTTTAATTTTGTTTTATTTATTTTTCTGCTTAGTTCAATTTTTCTTTTTCTGCTTAATCTCACCCACCCACTTCACCCATTTTTTTCCAATATTTGTTCCTTTGGTACATGTAAGTATACTTAATTTCCGCTTGCATTTAATTATGTTTCTTTGTTATTAGAAATTGTGGTTTTTCCCTTTTATAAAATTCTTATTAAAACTTTTATATATAAATAATAATAAAATAAATATTAGACAGTAAAGTAAAATAAAGAGTCAAGTAAACAAATAAATAAAACAAGTTAAGATTAAGAAAGCAAGCCTGGTATAGTGAAAGCACGTCAAAGACGCTGTCCTAAAGCCTTGTAGCCTCCCCTACGTGCAGGTAATAATGACGGTCTACAAGACTCCAAGATACGACCCCAATACACGCAGGCTTAAGATCCGCTATGAGCACGTTCACAAATCGGATAGAAAACTCCAAGCCACAGAACCGTTGCCAAAAATAATATAGAAAGTATGGAATATGTGAAAGTATGAGAATAGAGAAATCTGATTGTAGTGTTTTTAAATGTGAAGGAGGAGAGGCCTTTTATAGGCATCCAAAACTCAAAACCTCCAAACACATTTAACCATAAAAGTTGGTGGCAATGAATAGAAAATAAAAACTGAAAATTAAACAATTTGTAACTCCTATAATAAATAAAAAAAAAACCAAAAATTAAAACAGAAAATAAAATAAAAACGTTTTAAAATTTAAAATCCTTTCAAATAATAACAATCCCCCACAAAAAGGGTTTTAAAATTTTAAAATTGTAAAATATAAAGAAAATATACATATGGGCAACATAATACTATGCAATAGGTGTAAGTGCCTTCCGGGCTTGAACCTTCAGTTAGTGATGATAGTTTCCATTTGAGAAACCTGAGTGTACACAGTGTACACAGTATTGAACTCGGCACCTTTGACCAAACTTCAACATATCCCACACATAGTATTGGCTAAGGCTTGGAAGCGGGGTAGCGCTATTTATGGCCATGCGCTAATCTTGATTTTCATGAGAGTTGCTAGAGAATAGCCCAAATCTCACAGTCGCGGCCTCACGACG